>NC_051413.1:11057677-11059634 GCF_015228065.2 Penaeus monodon
CTAGAATAAACATGGTTACTTTACATCGCTTAAATGAGTAAATAAGAAAACGAAGAATAATGCTTGTCTTGAATTCTCACGCATGATATAAATGTTGAAGAAAACTACAAAACCACTTCGTATTTGTTATCTAAGAAAAAGGGTATGACTTCAATCGAGCGAGAGCAAATATGCAGTAGGGTGCCGAAGTTCCTCTGCGTATGGAAAGTAAATCCACTGTTATTTGCAGCTCCAATATAGGACTTTGTAGTTCCATGACTACCAATATATTGCTCAACACGTATGATACAGATACACAATCCAATATCCTAAATCCTTGAGGCCAGTGATGTTTCTGTTTTCCGATTTTCCCTGGATATTCAAACAATAATGCTGCAAAAATCGTATGAATACTTACAGTACGGGGGATAAAAAAGACCACAAGTATTATTACAGTTTCTTTGTAGAGTAATGCACTTATCAGTGAAATTATAGGTATAATTAAGACCGCAAGTAACGAATGTATTTATTTCAGATAAATAATGCTTTGTGTAACTTAATAATAAGCATCATGCAATAAAAATTTGTATTTCGTGTTCTTGTACCACTATGTCGGTTACTAAATAATAATACACGCATCGCGCCTGCTTTTCGATTTTCAAATGTTCGGATACGGGATTCTCAATCTGTCTTGCAGTTGTCAGTAATATTGAACTTATAAGGAAAGCCTCTATAATCTATAACACCAACCGATTAAAATAAAATCCATTTATTTGTTTATTTGACTGAACTATTCCTGATGATGTTAATAAGAATGGTATTAGTGGTGATAATATGGTTAATGGCAATGGAAATGATAACAATAATGGCAATAGCTGTAAGGATGCTGATAATTAAAATTGTCATATGATGATCGTAGTGGTGGCGGTGGCGATGGAATACCTGCCTGAAAGTAGGTTCTAAATAAAATCGACGACGAAACATGCACCTTGCAAACCAGAAAACCGGAATATCTAGCCTTGCAACCAGCTCGGTCGCCTGCCTCCCGGTCCCGAAGTGGAATGTCCGGACCGTGAGTTTCCTAACTTCTTAATTAACTTGGTCTTGTGGTCCAGCCACCGAGGAGCAGCCTTCCGCAGCCCGCTCGTCCTCCCCCGCCGAATGACTCGTTTGCTTTTGCCCTGTGGTTAACATTCTGCTAACAGTTGTTACGTAGTTCTAAGGATGTTCAGTGGAATGCTGTAAATGCTATATGTTAGAAGGAATTTATAGGTTCAAGTAATACTTACTATGCTTCATACTAAACATAGGAAGAAACTGAAAGCAACCGGATTTTTGACCGTTTATATAAGTGGAAGCCATACCCTGAATAGGGATTTTCGCTTCTCATTCCATTACGAAGGACAGAATTCTGGAAGAAGTTTGGCGGTTTAAGGGTCTAGGATGGGAGAGGCTGAAGACACTGTGCATCAAGTATGAATGAAAGGAAATCGAAAAGGGCATTTGACAGCCGTTTTGACATCGAGCAAAAAAAAGCGTCTAGTTTAAGACTCGAGAAGTTAACATAGTTTCACTTATGGCATCAAAATTCGTAAATAAAGGGAATCCCAAGTAATAGTCATGAAAAAGATTTTGTTCCTATATCTATAATATGAACATGGAATAAATGCATACGAAAAATCAACATACAACAGAACCGCAGGTCGTTTTCCAAATAACAGCAAAGAAAGGATATGCGTGAAAGAATCAGTGTTAAGATCAGCTGGTAGAGAGAGACTGGTTTCAACAGGAATGCTAACAAAAAAGGTACAAAGGTAATAGCAAGTTCTGCATTGTGCGAAAATTAAACTCTGACATTTGAACAAGTTAAAAATGATGAAAGAGGAAACCAGTGCTTTCAACGTTATTTTTGAGTGCAACAATGTTAAACACATTAAATACAAACATACTAACAGTAAGACGTGTGTGTCTTTGTGTG
>NC_051413.1:11059825-11059999 GCF_015228065.2 Penaeus monodon
TAATGTGTGGGTTTAAATAGTTGCTACGATAGAGATGCTTAAAAAATAAATGAATAAAATAAAAAAGGCATACTTCACAGTTTTCAATTAATCGAAACAGGAAATGCACTGGACAGGGGCAGACTCGACAGGTGGCTGTAAAATGTTACCCACTTCTAAAATATACAGCTAACA
>NC_051413.1:11062249-11062434 GCF_015228065.2 Penaeus monodon
TTTGATCTTTCCATAAGGCCTAATCATTACGAAATGATTGGTTCCTTAATATCGGAAGCGTAAAGTTATAATCAGGTGTAATCCATATTCCATAATTGCAGTCCCGTTATTAATTTGTCGATTGAAATTCACGTACCTGGTTTCATGAAAACCATGTATTATGCGTAGTATTTAGTTAATTGATT
>NC_051413.1:11063017-11063304 GCF_015228065.2 Penaeus monodon
TATCCAAAGACTAGATGAGAAATCCAACGTGTTGTCATAACCAAAAAGTCGAGAAGACAATTCAAATTGTATGTGCTCCTGTGATTTTTTTTGGATCTTTAAAATGATATTGGAAGGATGCGGCTAAAACAAACAAACAAACAAATTATCACTTTTTTATCATAGAAAATTACCCAAAAGTAGTTTAAGTTTCTAAAATTAATGTCAACAATGAAGAAATGGTAATAGAAAAATAGTAAATGATACTATTTGTGTAAACAGTATAAGAAAATTTGGGAATGGGAGAA
>NC_051413.1:11063368-11063598 GCF_015228065.2 Penaeus monodon
TGACGAATACATTCATAATCAACTTCCATAAAATATCTCCAAGGAAGTACCACGTGTTGTCATAAGCAGATTCCTTCCCTGAAAATGATAAGACAACTCTCTCGTACAATGTACTTCCTGTTTTTCTTTTGGCAGTACAAAAGAAGGAACCTCATTTAAGCCATGTCTTTGATGTGATGTGTGGCCAAATAAGAAAACATTGCCCAACTAACGGAGTCCGAGAAGAAAGA
>NC_051413.1:11063792-11064034 GCF_015228065.2 Penaeus monodon
TCGGAAGTGATATAAAAATATTATTCAGCAGAAAAAAATGCGATAAGAATTAACAGCACATTGGAAATGTGAAAGAGCAGTCATTATCATACATTAAAGTTCATGAAAAAAATATTTTTATTTATTTGCAGTGAGAAAGTGTAGGGAGAGAGGGGAAGAGGGTAAGAGGAGGAAAGTGAGGGAGTAAGGAATATTTAGATTGAAAAAGAGAGAAACTGATAGAAAGACAGACACTGATAGAC
>NC_051413.1:11064063-11064352 GCF_015228065.2 Penaeus monodon
GGCAATGATACGTTTCTTTAATCTCACAAGGCCTTTCCTTTACTTCAACTTTGCTTCAAGAAATCTTAATCTGATTTTAATAACCGACCTACAGATACATCGCTTACGTCCTCATAGCCTGCACTGACAAAGAAGGAAGAAAACGACACGATATCAATAAAGGTTTAACGTATCTTTTACATCTCGAAAATGTATTCTTATTATTCATTTATATCTAAAAACAATCATAACCGGAAGGACGTTATTAACGAAAATTAAAAGAGTAAAGGCTTGTCATTTTTTCTCAGCC
>NC_051413.1:11066525-11066656 GCF_015228065.2 Penaeus monodon
TAATCAGCATATCATAGAACGAACATTGAGGGATAGCATACATGCCACGTTTCCCAATAGCATATGAAAGCTTATCCTCCTAACCCCTACATCAAAATAGTTTAGCCAGCCAACCCCCCAAAAATGAATGC
>NC_051413.1:11066715-11066920 GCF_015228065.2 Penaeus monodon
TAAACATGACCGCAGAAATTCACGAGCGCGATTGTTCTAGCTGACATCGAGTGAAGCAACACCCGAGGGAGAGGCAGAGTCAGTCACTGTCACGAGCGATGCCTGACCACCGAGAGAAGAGAGGGACCGTCTGGTGTACGGAGGCTCCGCTGGCACACGCTGGGATAACGTGATTGAGGTACACCGTAGGAGCGAAAATTGCCAC
>NC_051413.1:11067084-11067312 GCF_015228065.2 Penaeus monodon
AGAGGGGATGGTGATAGGAAGGTAAAAGACCTACGATTCTATGTATTTTATTTTTGTTTATGGATCTGCGAGACAGAGAGAGAAAAAAAAAGGTGCGTGGTGGGAGGTCTCACCCATGCCAGCCTTTGTACCCAGAATGCAGATATTTGCTGGCACTAGACACAGGAGACTAGACCGGGAGCAATAAAACCCTAAGGGTTTCACACACCACATTTGATTTACTGTACT
>NC_051413.1:11067506-11067626 GCF_015228065.2 Penaeus monodon
CTAACTTCGTCCTACGAAAAGGTTCTTGCAAAAAATCTACGCGTTATATTACACTTATTCACATATTAGTGTATTTACTTACTAACGGGTCTTGACCTAAGGATTTTCACCTCGACCTTT
>NC_051413.1:11067772-11067857 GCF_015228065.2 Penaeus monodon
TCATTGTATTCATATATTTACACAATTACTTCTCTACATATATCTTCCTTTATCTGTGAACTCTCACCTCTTCCTTAAAAAAAAA
>NC_051413.1:11068216-11068437 GCF_015228065.2 Penaeus monodon
AGACAAGAAAGACTGACAGAGAGGAGTAAGTCACACAAAGTATGAGTAGGGGATTACTATAAGCGAAAATAATGTTACACCAGATGGCAGTAAAAGCCAAAGATACTTAGTAGGATCAATGAAACAGGTTTCGAGTATTCGTAAACCCAATGTGTTATCGCTATTCAGTATTTTTTCGTTCATCTGGGGTGTAAGGATCACAAGCTCTCCTGTTAGCTGCG
>NC_051413.1:11068462-11068762 GCF_015228065.2 Penaeus monodon
AATGAATGATTTAAGGCAACTGTGTTCTCTACAGAGTATGCACTTTTTTTTGCCAGTAGTGATTCCTTGAACTACTGAATTGCTTTTCTTATTTCACCTTAGTGATTATTTCTAGTGATGACATATTTCACTCTATGAAGTTATTCACTAAAAGAACCCTCTCTTTCAAATTCTAAAGTTGCTTTATACAATCGGCAGTTCACGCAGGATTCTGCACCAAATCTCATGGATTCAGTGTCACCTGCTGAAAATAATGGAGAAAGAAAATGGATTGAATAAATGTATTGTCTAGCGACGATA
>NC_051413.1:11070935-11071240 GCF_015228065.2 Penaeus monodon
AATTTGTTACTATTTCTCCATCTTTCTGGGTAACCACTCATCCACATACTTTTTTGATAATAACATTAAACATTGCTTTGCTTTAACTTTCTCCATTTAGTTACCATGAATCGGGATTAAGTCATGCAGAACAAAAAATGAAAAGACTGACCCGCTAATCAGCAGTCAGTCGTGATTATGCAAAAGTCTTTTTAAGGCGAAATCATTTGCCATTCAGAATAAGTAATTAGTATGTGCAAGTGCATTTTCCCTCTTATTATATTGCTAATGTATGGTGCTTGAATATAAAAAATATCCTTCTTTTC
>NC_051413.1:11071531-11071599 GCF_015228065.2 Penaeus monodon
TTCAAAGACAACAAAAAACCTTAGAGAGAAAGGTAGAAAAGGATAGTGATGATAATCCACTGGCGAAA
>NC_051413.1:11071643-11071859 GCF_015228065.2 Penaeus monodon
AACATTATTTTTTTTTTATTATGGAACATCTTATTTTTTATCTACACGACTGGGACTTTTAACATTTTCAACCCATAAGCTGCCATTTTGAAACATAATGGCTGCGCCCACAATCATCTTTTATGGTTGGTAGACAAAGCTCCTTCATCCCAAAGCTTAATAAACTTGTAGCTACATTCATAAAAACGCAAAATGTTTTTTTCAGGAATGATTATG
>NC_051413.1:11072503-11072734 GCF_015228065.2 Penaeus monodon
TTTCTCTCGCTTCTTTTCTTTTTTTTTGCAAAATCTTCCTGTATAAAACATTTTGCGTTTTTATAATGTAGCTCACACTTTTATATAACATGCGATTAATGTGCATTGTTCCCAACCAAAAAAAGATGATTGGGGGCCAGACCATTTTTGATTCTATAATGGCAGTTTATACGGTTGAAAATGCTTAAGTCACGAGTCGCTGTAGATGAAAAATAATGATGTTCCATAATG
>NC_051413.1:11072849-11072968 GCF_015228065.2 Penaeus monodon
AAGTGTTTTATGTCTGATCGAATTGAAGGAAATTAGTTGTTCTGACGGACATAAATGTAAACTTAAAGACTAGTTATACTATAAAAATACTGAATTTATCCAACAATGGAAGCAATGAA
>NC_051413.1:11073079-11073270 GCF_015228065.2 Penaeus monodon
CATCCTGTCTGTGTAAACTTTATATTTCCACAGCAACGGTATGTATATAACGAGGAGCTTCCGGAAACAAAACAAAAAAATCAGAAAATAACCAAAAAAATATCCGATATACTAGAGCAAAGTGTCTATTATCTATCTTACTTTGCACGTGTACCCTAAGGTTTTTTAGAGACAAACTTTATGGCCCCAGA
>NC_051413.1:11077114-11077190 GCF_015228065.2 Penaeus monodon
AAAAAAGCCCATCCGCTTATCTACCACTCCCCATATAAAAATAAGTCTTTTTAAAATACATTAACAAAATATTTAT
>NC_051413.1:11077583-11077663 GCF_015228065.2 Penaeus monodon
CAACACCCACAATTTTATGTATTTTATCTCTCTGTCTATCTATTTCACACATTTCTTTAAAACAAGAATAGGGTGTGGCT
>NC_051413.1:11079277-11079879 GCF_015228065.2 Penaeus monodon
TCAAACATAAAGACCAACCTCATGCCCCTACTGACAAATGGCTTAAAAATCAATTTCTTGAGTGTCCAGGGTTTTTTAACCATAATAATGTTGTCGATTGCCTGGATATTTGGGAAAAATACTGTTTTTTTCATACACAACGATTTATGTATTTTTTTCTTTACAAAGAAGACTTCGTACAATCAGTGAATTTTGAAGAAGCATTTTTATGTACTTCAGAAAAAAAAACATTCTTTTTTCTCTAGTAAATAAATTTCGCCTGGTTCCCAAAATTGCCAAAGGGAAAGGGAAAATTTTTAAAATTTTTTGCAAATTTTTATTCCCCAAAAACCCGCTCTTTTATATTTTGTAGGATTTCCCCCAAGGGAAACTTTAGCCCCGCCATTCTTTATCACTGTGTACCCATAGACCCATTCGGTCAGGCTAATATAAAGGGAAAAAAAATGGTCTTGACTATTCCAAATATTTTATTTTTTATATGTTTGTTGTCAAAAGCATGAGACACAAGGTTTAAAACAAATTTTGATGTTATAAAACTTATATGTGATAAAATTGGAATAAATGATGATCTGTTAAAAAAGATAAACTAATATTTAAAACGT
>NC_051413.1:11080410-11080763 GCF_015228065.2 Penaeus monodon
CCCGCTAATGGCAAGTGAAATAATAACCAAAAAGGGTAATAACCCCCCAAAGGAACAACGGGAACAACCCAAAAATAAACACACAAAAAAACCTTTTTTTTCTCCCCCCTTTTCCCTTTTTCTCCCCGACCACCCCCGCCACCTAATCAACCGCAAAAAAACTGTAATTAACAGGGCCCGACACTCATTGAAAATAATAAACAATGCTTTAAAAACCAAAGTAAAACCGAATCCCATAATCAGTTACCATTTTACGCTTTTTTTTGACCCAAATCTAATAATCTCTAATCCGATTCTAAAGGTGGATTAGCCAATTAGTCCTGTCACGGAGGATTGGAAATTCAGAAGCTAAT
>NC_051413.1:11081879-11082144 GCF_015228065.2 Penaeus monodon
AGTATATGTTCAATCTCTCCTTTTTTTTTCTGAAAAATTGTTATAAATCTGGTTAAAGATGTCGAAAGTAATCGCCTTGATATATGGAATTAGTGACTGGAAAGCAATAAAGATCTTTGCCTTAATGTGAATACTACTGAATGCTACCGTGTTACCTTTGTAAGATCACCTTTCCCGGGGCGTTATTACCTAATTTCAGAAACCAAACAATGCAAATGTGAGTGGTTACGGGATCTGAATGTATATGGTTTATTGAATTTTTCTG
>NC_051413.1:11082389-11082800 GCF_015228065.2 Penaeus monodon
TCGTTTGTCATCTGCTCCCCGTCGTATCTTATTGATCTGCTTATAATTCATTTCAATTGCTGTAATAATTGTGTAAAACACTGTTGCATGTATTTGATAAAGATGATTTATATCTGAATCTATACTGTTCTAGCAATCAATTGCATGTAAATAGAAAAAAAACACAGACAAACACTAAATGCACAATGAATTATTCATATCTCCACCCAAGATTCGTCAAGCGAAAACAAACACTAATTGGAATTTATACTCGGGTTCCAAGGATGTGGGCATACATTTTTAATAAAAAAACCCAAACCCCGTTTTTATTGCCTTCGGGGTACTTGGCGTCTCAGGTGCATTTTGAGCGCTTCTGAGAAAACGTTCTTGATGGAGGCGGGAAGGTCCGCTGGGTTACAGACGAAGCGAAGG
>NC_051413.1:11083922-11084285 GCF_015228065.2 Penaeus monodon
ACATTCAGACAAAAGTCTATCAACATTAATTCAAGTATCATTTTGTCATCCAATTTCCTTGAAAAAGTTAATAACATTTCCTCATTCTCTGTACGAATATGAAAATGATCCTCTCTGAAATTATTCAAATTTTATTTTTCTTTCCGGGAAAGCTAATTTTTGGGAAACATGAAACTGCATAAAACATTTTGGAAAAAGGAAAAATTTAAATTTTCGAAATCTCTGAAATTAAGTAGTCATTTAGGAGAAAAAGATTGAATATATCATAATTTACAACACTGATATTAATGATTTCGAAAAAAGAATATGAGTAATTGCCAAGGAAGGGCACTTTTGAATATGCATTTTTCCACATTTCTAATT
>NC_051413.1:11084444-11084540 GCF_015228065.2 Penaeus monodon
TTTTTTTTGATTACATCCAATCTTCATGAAAAGTTCCAAGGTTTAGAGTGCCTAGATCTGCGGGGGGGGGGGGGGTTCTTTGTGTGTTTGTGTGCA
>NC_051413.1:11085174-11085253 GCF_015228065.2 Penaeus monodon
TAGCAGTTCGATTTTCCTCTTTATATACAACTGCTGGTTACGCTTCATCATCATGGTCATCCTCATTTCGTCAAGGAGG
>NC_051413.1:11085894-11086144 GCF_015228065.2 Penaeus monodon
AATTCTCCTTTTTTTTCTGAAAAGTTGTGTAAATTGGTCTAAAGATGTCGAAAGTAATCGCCTTGATATATGGAATTAGTGACTGGAAAAAGCAATAAAGATCTTTGCTTAATGTGAATACTACTGAATGCTACCGTGTACCTTTTGAGAAGATCACCATTCCGGGCGTTATTCCTATTATCAGAAACAAACAATGCAATGTGGAGTGGTTACTGCATCTCGAATGTAGATGGTTATTGAATTTTCTGTA
>NC_051413.1:11086362-11086778 GCF_015228065.2 Penaeus monodon
TGTCTATCTTTTCCGTTTGTCAGCTGCCCCAGTCGTATCTTATTGATCTGCTTATAATTCATTTCAATTGCTGTAATAAATTGTGTAAAACAATGTTGCATGATTGATAAAGATGATTTAGATCTGAAGCTATACTGTTCTAGCAAATCAATATGCATGTTAAATAGAAAAACACACAGACAAACACTAAAATGCACAAGTGAATTATTCATATCTCCACCAAGATTCGTCAACGAAAATCAAACACTGAATTGGGAATTTATACTCGGTCAAGGATTGTCGGTCATACATTTTAATAAAAGAACAACCCGTTTTTATTGCCTTGGGATTACTGGCGTCTCAGGTGCATTTGTAGCGCTTCTGAGAACGTCTTGATGGAGGCGGGAAGGTCGCTGGCTTACAGACGAAGCCGAAGG
>NC_051413.1:11087436-11087878 GCF_015228065.2 Penaeus monodon
AGTTTCTTATAAATACGCACGCAAGTATGCCTTCGCTCGTCTGGGTAAGACAGCGGACCTTCCCGCCCCATCAAGAAACGTTTTCTCAGAAGCGCTACAAATCCACCTGGGAGACGCCAAGTATCCGAAGCAATAAAAAACAGGGTTGTTGCTTTTCATTAAAAATGTAGACCACATCCTGGGAACCGAGTATAAATTCCAATTAGTGTTTGATTTTCGCCTCTTTGACGAATCTTGGGTGGAGGATATGAATAATTCACTTGGAATTTAGTGTTTGTCTGTGTGTTTTCTATTTAATGCATATTGATTGTAGAACAGTATAGATTCAGATATAAAATCATCTTTATCAAATACATGCAACAGTTGTGTTACACACAATTTATTACAGCAATTGAAGAATTATAAGCAGATCAATATAAGATACGACGGGGAGCAGCAGATG
>NC_051413.1:11088158-11088397 GCF_015228065.2 Penaeus monodon
CAGCTCAGTAACCACCACATTTGCATTGTTTGGTTCGATAATTAGGTAATAACGCCGGAAGGTGATCTTCCAAAAGGTAACACGGTAGCATCCAGTAGTATTCACATAAGGCAAGATCCTTTATTGCTTTACAGTCACTAATTCAATATAACAAGGCGATACTTCGAACCATCTTAGAACCAGATTTATAACAACTTTCAGAAAAAAAAAGGAGAGATTTAACATATACTTCATTGAAA
>NC_051413.1:11089565-11089960 GCF_015228065.2 Penaeus monodon
TCACAAACACCCAATCTCTCTCTCAATCGGTTTATAACATGGATAGCTTCCGAATTTCCAATCCTCCGTGACAGGACAATTGGCTAATCCACCTTAGAATCGGATTAGAGATTATTAGATTTTGGAATCAAACAAAAGCGTAACGTGGTAACTGAGTATGGCATTCGGTTTGACTTTGGTTTAAATCCCCGCATTGTTGCTTATTGTCACTTGTTAGTGTCGGGACGTTTAATTACAGTTAATTGCGGTTGATTAGAGTGGGGGATGGTCGAGAGAAACGGAAAAGGAAGGGAGAAAAAGAGGTTGTTTTTGTGCTGTTTTATTGTTGGGTTGACATGTTGTTCCGTTTGTTGGTTCTTACCCTTGTGGTTATTTTATAACTTGCCATAGCCTGG
>NC_051413.1:11090572-11091080 GCF_015228065.2 Penaeus monodon
AATGCAAATGCTTTTAAACCTTGCTGTCTTATGCGTTGGACAACAAACATATAGAAACATAAATATATTTGGAATACGTCAAGACCAATTTTTTTTCACTCATTTATATTTAAGCTGACTCGAATGCGGTTAGTGGGTACACAGCGGATAAAGAACTGGTGGGCTGAAGTTTGCCTTGAGGGAAATCCTACGAAATATAAAAAGATGCAGGTTGGGAAGTCAAAATTTGCATAAATATTTAAATCTCCTTCCTTCTGGCAATTGCGGAGAACCAGGCGAAATATTATTTACATAGAGATAAATAAGTAATGTAATTTTTTTCTTGAATGTACATGAAAATGCATTCTTCAAACTCACTTGATTGTACGAAGTCTCTTTTGTAAAGAAAAAAATACATAAATCGTTGTGTATGAAAAAAACCAGTATTTCCAAATATCCATGGCAATCGGACAAATCATATTTATGGTTTAAAAAGACGTGGACACTCAATGAAAATTGATTTAGAAGC
>NC_051413.1:11092863-11092939 GCF_015228065.2 Penaeus monodon
ACAAGCACACACCTCTATTCTTGGTATTAAAGAAATGTGTGTAAATATGGATAGACAGAGAGATAAATAATAGATA
>NC_051413.1:11097582-11097775 GCF_015228065.2 Penaeus monodon
TCTCGGGCCATAAAGTTTGTCTCTAAAAACCTTAGGGTACACGTGCAAAGTAAGATAGATACATAGAGCACATGCTCTAGTATATCAGGATATTTTATTTGGTTATGTCTCTGATATTTTGTTTTGTTTCCGGAAGCTCCTCGTTATATACATACCGTTGCTGTGGAAATATAAAGTTTACACAGACAGGATG
>NC_051413.1:11097886-11098005 GCF_015228065.2 Penaeus monodon
TTCATTGCTTCCATTGTTGGATAAATTCAGTATTTTTATAGTATAACTAGTCTTTAAGTTTACATTTATGTCCGTCAGAACAACTAATTTCCTTCAATTCGATCAGACATAAAACACTT
>NC_051413.1:11098120-11098291 GCF_015228065.2 Penaeus monodon
CATTATGGAACATCATTATTTTTCATCTACAGCGACTCGTGACTTAAGCATTTTCAACCGTATAAGCTGCCATTATAGAATCAATAATGGTCTGCGCCCACAATCATCTTTTTATGGTTGGGTAGACAATGCATCACTTACATCCGCATGCTTATATAAACGTTGTGAGCT
>NC_051413.1:11098868-11098959 GCF_015228065.2 Penaeus monodon
ATACTAAGCATAACAGTGTGTTGGGAACTAATTTGCGATCCCATTATTTCTTTTTGCATATCATATGTGCGTGTGAGGAGTGGGGGGGGAC
>NC_051413.1:11098998-11099287 GCF_015228065.2 Penaeus monodon
CGCGCGTCTATGACATTCATCTCACATTCTTCAGAAAAGAAAATATATATATATATTTTTCCTAATCTTTTTATTTTTTCACAACCTTCATTTTTACTCGTTTATCCCTTCTTCTCCCGTTCCTTTTCGTCTCTTACCCTCTACCCTTTTCGCTAGTTATCCCTCATTCAAGAAGCTGTCTCAGGTGATGGAAGACTCTGCGTTATGAGTGTAGGAAGTGCTGTAATTTTGCCTCCAAGGGAATGTGAAAGCCATTGATTTTTTCGACCGAGACAAGAACAGTTATTAC
>NC_051413.1:11099408-11099513 GCF_015228065.2 Penaeus monodon
CTGAAACCGAATCAAAGTGAGTTTTATTCTACGTTATCTCACCTTACGATAGAATTAGAAAATAATTATAACATTTTACACACGCTGAGAATCTGTACTTAATCA
>NC_051413.1:11100163-11100361 GCF_015228065.2 Penaeus monodon
TCGTGCAAATCATTTGATACATTCGACCCGCGTCAAAATTTCCCAAGCTTTAGAATTGCAGTGTTTGCCAGTGAAGTCATCAGCAACAATGATATGTGCTCATCTTTTATCTCGGTTATTTACAGTCAATATTTATCATCCTGACCATTCAATGTTAATGACCTATATTCAGCATGACATTTGCAAAGTGCAATGGAA
>NC_051413.1:11101257-11101784 GCF_015228065.2 Penaeus monodon
GTCATGAGCTTCTGTTATCTGATCTCCACAATCGTGTAGTGACACACAGAAAACCTTATTTTGTTCAGTTTTCGAAAAGCACTAAATCTATACGGAATGATCTGATCATTATTCCAAAATTGCTGTTGATGCCTCACCCGGAAATTGCTAATGAAGCAAGCACCAATTTCGAAACCACATTCATGCAACATGACATGACGCGAGTTGTTTTTTTCATTGGCTGACACGGACAAAACTGTGTATAAATTTAATCACCTCTGGGCCAGATCGAGGTCTTCCTTGATAAAATCACTCTTTCGCAGCCAAAAGCGAGCCGAACTTAAAGAGGATACTTATGAAACACGATGCAGTGGGAAAAAATAATGTATTTTTTTCTTTTTTTTTGAAATAGACATAAACAGTAATAAAAAACTTTGCTTATATATTGGTACGTTGTTTCTTCTATTTTAACATAAGTGTGTGTGTATGTGTTGTGTAGGCGTGCCATGTGCTTACGACATAACATGGCCTTAATTGTATCTTGCTGG
>NC_051413.1:11101888-11102228 GCF_015228065.2 Penaeus monodon
GTTTACAATGCACTGTTTTGGGAAATGAAAAAGAATAATGGTACGGATAGATTAAAATGGGTTATTTATCCAACTGCTTTCTTTCCAAAGTAGCTTACAGACTTAACTAAAAGAGAATTGCCGTGTTCCTGTATTCATGCAAATCTGGAAAATTATGAATAGAAAGGAAAGAGAGATTACCACATACAGAATAAGTTTTGGTGATTTGACTTCGAAGAAAAACATGCATTATGCAACGTGATCAACCCCCTCCCCCACCACACATGATCTTTAAATATCGAAGTGTGTCTTAAATCTTTGAAAGTTTCGATTTCCTGTAATTTTCAATAAAAAAAAAACG
>NC_051413.1:11102339-11102473 GCF_015228065.2 Penaeus monodon
TTCAAATTTAGTTTCGATCTTATTGCATCGTGTCTGTATCCACCAAAGGACAAGCTATAATATGTTTTTCGTTGTAGACTCTATAGTGTCATATAATATAAGTCAAAAGGATATGTGTGCATAATTTAATGAAA
>NC_051413.1:11103388-11103489 GCF_015228065.2 Penaeus monodon
AAGAACCCCCCCCCCCCCCCCGCAGATCTAGGCACTCTAAACCTTGGGAACTTTTCATGAAGATTGGATGTAATCAAAAATAATTTTAGTAGATTTTTTGT
>NC_051413.1:11103640-11104008 GCF_015228065.2 Penaeus monodon
TTTGGTCTATTTCTTTTCTTAATTAGAAATGTGGAAAAATGCATATTCAAAAGTGCCCTTCCTTGGCAATTACTCATATTCTTTTTTCGAAATCATTAATATCAGTGTTGTAAATTATGATATATTCAATCTTTTTCTCCTAAATGACTACTTAATTTCAGAGATTTCGACAATTAATTCTTCTTTTTCCAAAATGTTTTATGCAGTTTCATGTTTCCCAAAAATTAGCTTTCCCGGAAAGAAAAATAAAATTTGAATAATTTCAGAGAGGACTCATTTCATATTCGTACAGAGAATGAGGAAATGTTATTAACTTTATTTCAAGGAAATTGGATGACAAAATGATACTTGAATTAATGTTGATAGAC
>NC_051413.1:11105059-11105443 GCF_015228065.2 Penaeus monodon
TGTAAGCCAGCGGACCTTCCCGCCTCCATCAAGAACGTTTTCTCAGAAGCGCTACAAATGCACCTGAGACGCCAAGTATCCCGAAGGCAATAAAAACAGGGTTGTTTCTTTTATTAAAAATGTATGACCACATCCTTGGAACCGAGTATAAATTCCAATTAGTGTTTGATTTTCGCTTGACGAATCTTGGGTGGAGATATGAATAATTCACTTGTGCATTTTAGTGTTTGTCTGTGTGTTTTTCTATTTACATGCATATTGATTGCTAGAACAGTATAGATTCAGATATAAATCATCTTTATCAAATACATGCAACAGTTGTTTTACACAATTTATTACAGCAATTGAAATGAATTATAAGCAGATCAATAAGATACGACGGGG
>NC_051413.1:11105724-11105967 GCF_015228065.2 Penaeus monodon
TACATTCAGATCAGTAACCACTCACATTTGCATTGTTTGGTTTCTGATAATTAGGTAATAACGCCCGGAATGGTGATCTTACAAAAGGTAACACGGTAGCATTCAGTAGTATTCACATTAAGGCAAAGATCTTTATTGCTTTCCAGTCACTAATTCCATATATCAAGGCGATTACTTTCGACATCTTTAGAACCAGATTTATAACAACTTTCAGAAAAAAAAAGGAGAGATTGAACATATACT
>NC_051413.1:11107091-11107352 GCF_015228065.2 Penaeus monodon
ATTAGCTTCTGAATTTCCAATCCTCCGTGACAGGACTAATTGGCTAATCCACCTTTAGAATCGGATTAGAGATTATTAGATTTTGGATCAAACAAAAGCGTAACGTGGTAACTGATTATGGCATTCGGTTTGACTTCTGGTTTAAATGCATTGTTGATTATTGTCACTGAGTGTCGGCCGTGTTAATTACAGTTAATTGCGGTTGATTAGAGTGGCGGGGATGGTCGAGAGAAACGGAAAAGGAATGGGAGAAAAAGAAGG
>NC_051413.1:11107923-11108413 GCF_015228065.2 Penaeus monodon
TGTGTCTCTATGCGTTTGACAACAAACATATAGAAAATAAATATATTTGGAATACGTCAAGACCATTTTTTTTCCTCATTTATATTTAGCCTGACTCGAATGCGGTCTAGTGGGTACACAGTGATAAAGAACTGGCTGGGCTGAAGTTTGCCTTGAGGGAAATCCTACGAAATATAAAAGATGCAGGTTGGGAAGTCAAATTTGCATAAATATTTAAATCTTCCTTCCTTCTGGCAATTTCTGGAGAACCAGGCGAAATCTTATTTACATAGAGATAAATAAGTAATGTATTTTTTTCTTGAATGTACATGAAAATGCAGTTCTTCAAAATTCACTTGATTGTACGAAGTCTTCTTTTGTAAAGAAAAAAATACATAAATCGTTGTGTATGAAAAAAACAGTATTTTCCAAATATCCATGGCAATCGTACAATCATTATTATGGTTTAAAAAGACCGTGGACACTCAATGAAAATTGATTTAGAAGCCAT
>NC_051413.1:11109027-11109119 GCF_015228065.2 Penaeus monodon
TTTAAGCGAAATAAAAAAAAATAACCTAAAGAGTTCAAACGTCAATTTTTCTTTTGTTACGGGGCTTTTTGCTTTTCTATTAACCCACAACA
>NC_051413.1:11110164-11110951 GCF_015228065.2 Penaeus monodon
TTTTAATATTAAAAACTTTTCCCATAGAAAAATACCCTCCATGACCGGGTTTTCGACCCCTCTACCATTTCATTTTTTCCCGGAAGCCCAGTATTAAAAACATTTTACACCAAAAACCCCCCAAAAAAGGAAAAAAACTGGGATTTACTAAAAATAAAGACCAACCCATGCTCATACTGAGCAAAGGGTTTCTAAATCAATTTTTCATTGAGGTCCACGGTCTTTTAAACCCATAATAAGTTTGTACGATTGCATGGATATTGGAAAAATACGTTTTTTTTATACACAACGTTAGTATTTTTTTCTTTACAAAAAAAGACTTCTCAATCAAGTGAATTTTGAAGAAACGCTTTTCAGTACTTTCAAGAAAAAAAATACTTTAAATTTTTTATCTTATGTAAAAAAGTTTTCGCCGGTTTTTCTCCAAAAATTGCCAAAAGGGAAGGGAAAGTTTTAAAAATTTATGCAAATTTTGATTTCCCCAAACCTGCATTTTTTATTTCGAGGTTTTCCCCCCAAGGGAAACTTAGCCCGCCAGTCTTATCATGTGTACCCAAGCCCGCTTCGGTCAGGCAAATATAAATGGGGAAAAAAAAGGTCTTAAAAGTATTCCAAATATTTTTATTTTTATATTTGTGTTTCAAACGCTGAGACACAAGGTTTAAGAAATTTTAGATTTTATAATACTTAAGTGTAAATATTGGTAATGAAAAATGATGATATTTTAAAAATGATAATTAAATTACTAATAAAGTAGAAGGGGAAATAACGGTGATTTTAATGGGGC
>NC_051413.1:11111335-11112049 GCF_015228065.2 Penaeus monodon
CGTGACGTGTGATAATGAAGTGTTTGAACAAATCAATAATAGCAATAACCAATAAAACAGTTATATGAAAATGAAATGATAAGTAATGGCAAAGTGATATAATAAACACAAGGGAAATAAAAACAAAGGAAAAAACATGTAAAACCCCAACAAAAAAAAACAGCACAAAAAAACCTTTTTTTTCTCCCTTTCTTTTCCGTTTCTTCGACCCCCCCGCCACTTAATAAAACGCAATTAACTGTAAAACACGGCCGACACTCAGGAAATAATCAACAAGATTTAAACCAGAAGAAAACCCGAATGCCAAAATCATTTACCCCCGTTACGTTTTTGTTGACCCAAAATTTTAATAATCTCTAACCGATTCAAAGGGGATTACCCAATTAGCCCTGTACGGAGGTTTGGGAAATTCAAAGCTAATCCTGTTAAAAACAAGAGAGAGAGAGATGGGTGTTTGTGATTTGATGTTTTTATAGTAGTTTTGTTGTTGTTTATTTTGGTAAGACTTTCCTCTATCTCGTCATAACTTTATAAATCACCAAAATCATTTCCATCACAAAAAATACATATCATCTAATAATTTAAATTATCACCTCATCATAACCACGTTATCACTTAGTTCTTATCACTATTCTCATCTCTCATATTTATCGTTATATAATTTTTAACATTGCCCTTAATTCATAATCTCGTTATCATCTTTTACAATTCCCA
>NC_051413.1:11112821-11113074 GCF_015228065.2 Penaeus monodon
GGGAAAATCGTTTTTAATGAAGTATATTTTTAATCTCTCCTTTTTTTTTCGAAAGTTGTTAAAAAATCTGGTTCAAAAAGAGTCAAAAGTAATCCCCTTGATTATGGAATGTGATGGAAAACAAAAAAGTCTTTGCCTTAAGTGAATATATGAATGTACCGTGTTACCTTTTTTAAGATCACCCTTTCCGGGCGTTATTACCCAATTACAGAAACCCAAAAAATGCAAATGTGGGGTTAGGGCTGAAGTATAG
>NC_051413.1:11113320-11113740 GCF_015228065.2 Penaeus monodon
CCCCCGTTATTTATTGGGCTGTTTTAATTCACAATTGCTTAATAAAATTTTGTAAAAACAACTGTTTCCCGTATTTTATAAAAATGATTTATATTGATCTATAGTTTAGCAAATTTAATATGCATGTAAAAAGAAAAACACACAGACAAAACACTAAAATGCACAAATGAATTTTATATTCCACCAAGTTCGTCAAGCGAAATCAAAAACTAATTGGAATTTATACTCGGGTTCCCAAAGGGTTGGGCATACATTTTTTAAAAAAGAAAAAACCCCGTTTTTATTGCCTTGGATACTTTGGGTTCAGGTGCATTTGTAGCCTTTGAGAAAACGTTTTTTGATGGAGCGGGAAGGTCCGCTGCTTCAGACGAAGCGAAGGGGATACTTGCGTGGTATTTTTAAAAACGTGTGTTTCCATTA
>NC_051413.1:11114084-11114149 GCF_015228065.2 Penaeus monodon
TTAAAAATGTAAAAACCCCACACATTGTATTAATACACACATACATAATATACTTAAGTTTTATT
>NC_051413.1:11114179-11114306 GCF_015228065.2 Penaeus monodon
AAGAATACAGCTCTATTCATCTTTGTATCTAACTTCTCATAATTCTCAATCATCAGTCCATATTTACCAATGTTTAAAAAAACCCAAATTTAAAGCATTTTACAACAATATTTCGCACCCTACATGC
>NC_051413.1:11114933-11115321 GCF_015228065.2 Penaeus monodon
TGACATCAGAACAAAAGTCTACAAATTAATTCAAGTATCATTTGTCACCAATTTCCTTGAAAAAAAAAGTAAAACATTTCCTCATTCTGTACGAATATGAAATGAGTCCCCTTTTGAAATATTAAATTTATTTTTTTTTCCGGGAAAATAATTTTTGGGAAACATGAAAAAAGATAAAAATTTTTGGGAAAAAAAAAGAATTAATGTGAAAAATTTTGAAATTAATTAGTAATTTTTTGGAAAAAAAGATTTAAATTCCTAAATTTAAAACATGATATTAAGATTCGAAAAAGAATAGAGAATGCCCCAAAGGGAAAGGGCATTTTTAATATGCATTTTCCCCATTTTAATTAAAAAAAAATAGACCAAAAATAATCATCAATATATT
>NC_051413.1:11116108-11116302 GCF_015228065.2 Penaeus monodon
CTGATAACAACACCAACTCACAAACACCTAACCTCTCCCTCAATCCTGTTTATAATATGGATTAGCTTCTGAATTTCCAATCTTCTATGACAAGAACCTAATTGGCTAAACCATTTTTGAGATCAGATTAGAGATGATTAGATTTTGCATCAAACAAAAGCTTAAAGTGGTAACTGATTATTTCTTTGGTCTGT
>NC_051413.1:11117100-11117445 GCF_015228065.2 Penaeus monodon
GGGGGGGGGGGCTAGAAGCACAACTTTAAATAACTGTTGACATTTAACCCCTTTTAAATAAAACATTATTCAAACGAGAGTTAAATTTGAGAAAGCGATGAAGCTGTTAGATAATTTCGCACAATTTTATCATTAATTGTAAATTAGATTGTGACATCAGTAGCGTAAAAATTAAGATAGTTTAACTATTTAGGTCAGACTTTTTATTTTATATACCACAAAATTCATATTACTGATTTGAAAAACAATATTTAATTGCTATGGTTTAGGTATTTTGGAATATGCATTTTTCTATTTAAGAGCACCCAAAATCTGACAAAAAAATGCAAAATTTAGGTATATAAT
>NC_051413.1:11117853-11117956 GCF_015228065.2 Penaeus monodon
GGGCGTACGAGGACATTCATAAATGGAATGCAGACCCGCAAATATCTATCTCTCTCTTCTGCTATGCTATCGCTTCCATGACTGACTGGCGCGAGCAAAAGCC
>NC_051413.1:11118803-11118915 GCF_015228065.2 Penaeus monodon
GAGGCATTGCGGCTTTTGCTCGCGCCAGTCAGTCATGGAAGCGATAGCATAGCAGAAGAGAGAGATAGATATTTGCGGGTCTGCATTCCATTTATGAATGTCCTCGTACGCC
>NC_051413.1:11119292-11119666 GCF_015228065.2 Penaeus monodon
TCACTTTCTTGAAAGTTGGTAATTACTAAAAATTCATATACCTAAATTTTGCATTTTTTGTCAGATTTTGGTGCCTCTTAAATAGAAAAATGCATATTCCAAAATACCTAACCATAGCAATTAAATATTGTTTTTCAAATCAGTAATATGAATTTTGTGGTATATAAAATAAAAAGTCTGACCTAAATAGTTAAACTATCTTAATTTTTACGCTACTGATGTCACAATCTAATTTACAATTAATGATAAAATTGTGCGAAATTATCTAACAGCTTCATCGCTTTCTCAAAATTTAACTCTCGTCTGAATAATGTTTTATTTAAAAGGGTTATGTCAACAGTTATTTTAAAGTTTGTGCTTCTAGCCCCCCCCCC
>NC_051413.1:11119811-11119879 GCF_015228065.2 Penaeus monodon
CCTGATAGCACGTCATCTTCCATACACGGCACTCTATGTTTGGTCTCGTGCACTCAGGAACAATATAT
>NC_051413.1:11120450-11120632 GCF_015228065.2 Penaeus monodon
ACAGACAAAAGAAATAATCAGTTACCACTTTAAGCTTTTGTTTGATGCAAAATCTAATCATCTCTAATCTGATCTCAAAAATGGTTTAGCCAATTAGGTTCTTGTCATAGAAGATTGGAAATTCAGAAGCTAATCCATATTATAAACAGGATTGAGGGAGAGGTTAGGTGTTTGTGAGTTGG
>NC_051413.1:11120939-11121388 GCF_015228065.2 Penaeus monodon
GATCATTAACATCATTATCATAGTAACACATATAGTACTACTACTGACTACTCTATATAACTAATGAATAGGTAAATCATGATACGAATGATACTGGATTATAAGACATATCAGATGTCGTAGAGGGAACGTGATAGACTATAATAAGATGATAGTATGACTCATGAGTAAGAATTCGTATAATTTTTTATAATGAATAGTGATAATGATAATATAAAAACAGAATGATGTTCGATAAGTCCAATGCATAATAAGTAAATACATCTTAGTATGGACTGGAGGAGAGGGTGTAGGGGGGGATAATGAGTAACGCAACAACCGTAATAGATACAATAAATTGATATTGCATGATAAACGTCATGATGGATGTGTTTTAGTTTAGAAGATTCCGAAACCAGCATATTTTTGAAGGCTTGCAGCAATAAATATATTAAATTATCCCAAGATGA
>NC_051413.1:11121427-11121801 GCF_015228065.2 Penaeus monodon
CTCCGTTTATGGTATATATTGTTCTCTGAACTGGAAATGGGGAAAAAAATAGTATCCTAAAATACCCATCCCTATTACTTAATCATATTCTGTTTTTAAAATCCACAATATGAGTATTGTATTTTATGGTATATTTTGTACCTAAATGACTACTTAATTTCAGAGGTTACGAAAGTCATTTTTCTTTCTTTCCAAAATGTTTTATAAATTTTTCAAGCTTCCGAAAAATTAGTTTTCCCCGGAAGGAAAAATAAAAATATACATAATTTTAGAGAGAACTCATTACATATCTATACATTTCAAGGAAATTGGATGAAAAATAATCCTTGAATTAATATTGTTAGACATTGTTCTAAAAGTTACACAGACACACA
>NC_051413.1:11122030-11122096 GCF_015228065.2 Penaeus monodon
TTTCATTAAATTATGCACAAAGATATCCTTATGACTTTATGACGACTATAGAAGTATATAGAGTAG
>NC_051413.1:11122956-11123234 GCF_015228065.2 Penaeus monodon
TGTGAATTATTCATATTTCCAGCCAAGATTTGTAAAGCGATAACAATACACTAATTATAATTTATACGCAGTTTCGGAGATGTGGTGATACATTTTTGATAAAAGGCACTGACAACACCTGTTTTTACGTGTGCCTTGTGTGTGGATCCAATGCGTCCTCAGGTGCAATAAGCGAACACAGAGAACACATAGTGGCTGCACGGATGGTGGGATGGCAGCCAGTCCGCTGCCTTACAGAAGAAGGGGCGTTCTTGTGTTTATAAGCACGTGTGTGTGGC
>NC_051413.1:11126153-11126368 GCF_015228065.2 Penaeus monodon
CAGTATGAAGTGAGTTCGCCCTGAAATTATATATAAAAAAAAAATCTAGGAAAAACACATTTCCGGAAATTTGTAATTACATAAAACATTTTTCAGAGAAAAGAATCAATTTTAGGAATTTAAAAAACGAAGCTGTAATACAGTGTCAAAATATACCACAAAAAACAACACTGATAATTCCGATTTCAGATACAAAACTTGGAATGATTTTTGTA
>NC_051413.1:11128695-11128760 GCF_015228065.2 Penaeus monodon
TTCTTTATGCAGTTATTCAATTATTTTTTTTCATGAACTTTCAGTTAAGAGGGTCGCCTGAAATA
>NC_051413.1:11128971-11129159 GCF_015228065.2 Penaeus monodon
TTTTTTTTCAAAAGACGTTTTCTCTATATCTGATAAATTCCATCCTTCTAAATGTCTAAACTTTCCAGGCTTAATTGCCGTCTAGAATTAGCGGTTTTCCTTTTCTTCCGCAAATATTTATTTTACTGCATTTAATATGTTTGCATGTACGCCCTCCACCTTTCACGCAGAATTCGTACTGCCTAGAA
>NC_051413.1:11129272-11129603 GCF_015228065.2 Penaeus monodon
TCGATTTTCCACTTTATATACAAATAGTGATTCAATCTGAGTAGCAACAAACAAACTTATTATGTATGCTACTTATACTGCAATTTACTACACGGTTGAAAGCAAAACTACCTGACACAAGTGAAATGGTATATGCTTTCCTAACAAGGCAAATTATCATTAAGTCCAAACGCTTTTTCAGAAAAAAATATTTTTGTTAATTTCAGATAATGCTTTTCTTTTTCTATAGTTGTCAAAAACTGTATTAAGCAGCAAAACAATACTCTCTTTTTTCTTAAAACGCAAATTATATTAAAACTCTAATAATACAATTCCTATTTCTAGAAAAAGA
>NC_051413.1:11129670-11129960 GCF_015228065.2 Penaeus monodon
AAACATACATAACAAAACCTGAAAGATATTGAACGCTCCTACATATATAGCACTTTTTTCCCAATCTTCTCTCTCGCGATATATAGACAGCCATACATTCCTTATCGGAGTAATGTCAATTCTTTATTTGCTCAATTTAGGGAAAGAAGTCTTCGGGAGTAGCACATTTCCTTACCGCAATGGCGAGGTAATTTATTTCATTGATGTGAATAGATCTTGGCGTAGATATATGTATTATTTTTATTCATAGATAAGCGAAAATAAGGGTTAAGATGTGACTCTTTCAAATC
>NC_051413.1:11130704-11131062 GCF_015228065.2 Penaeus monodon
GCTACTCCTTAGAGACCAAATATGTACTAATATCTTTCGAAACGAAGCCAAAAAGTGTGTGTACGCGAGCCTTTCTCCTGATTTCTCAAAGGAAGCAACTTTTAAAATCTCCATCATTTCAACTTTAGAACATTTGAGGAAAGTTCATATTTCGTGGTATTATGTCCCAGAAAACTTTTGCGAATTACAGAACAACTTTTATTAGTGTTAAGAGAAATAGTATGATATTTTTAAGTGGAGGTATTGTCGCTGTCTGTAAGACTACACATTCTCATATTGGGTTTTCCCTTGCCATTTAACAAAAACCAAGCTCGTCAAAAGCTTAAATATGTTTTATCTGCTTCTTTCTCTGATACTA
>NC_051413.1:11131490-11133019 GCF_015228065.2 Penaeus monodon
TAATTTTCTCTCTCAAATATTGGGTGCACCAATATCTAATCCCAAAATGAGCATATCTTCCTAATCTGCTTCAACCAAAAATATAATCAAGTATACCCCACTAAAGTTGCAAAACTAAATCATATATCAATATAATACCTTTAAACAACCACCATAACATCAGTCTCATCACCATACAAGATCGCGATCAACTAAAAATCAAAGCGTGTCCTTAGAACATTAACACCCTGGAGAGGAGTGGCTTGTGAAGTAGTGTCATGGAAGAGAAAAGGGGGAATAAAGATAAGGGAAGGGAGTGGTAGAAGATAAGGAAAGAAGGAGGAGGAAAGGGAAGATAAAGATGGGGAACGGGAAAGGAGTAACATAAGATACGGAAAGGAGGAAGAAAGGGGAGATAGATGATGAAAGAGGGGAGAAGAGGAGAAAGAGGGGAGTGGGAGAAGAGGAGGAATGGGAGGTAAATGATGTGGAAGGTGAAAAGAGGAGAGGAGGGAAGAGGAAAGGAATAGGAGAAGGGGAGGAGTGAGATAAAAAAAAAATGAGGGAAGGGGGGGGTTGTGAAGATAAGGAAATAGTGAAGAGGAAAGGGGAGGCAAAGGATGAGGGAGAGAAGAGGAGAGGAAGACTGAGAAGATAAAGAAAGAAAGGAGAGCAAGGGAAATGATTGATGAACTAGAGGGGAGAGGGGAGAAGTGCGTGAAAAGTTCAAGAAAAAGGAAGAGGGAGACACATGATGAGGAAGGGAGAGAGGGGGAGATGTGGAGGAAAAGAAAGGGAAAGGGAAGACGAATGATGAAGAAAGAGAGACTAACAGTAGGAGAAAAGTGAAAGGAAAAAAGAGAGATGGAAGAGAAGAGGAGGAAAAATGATGAGGGAGGGAAGGAAGGGTGTAGGGGAGAAGAAAGTGGAAGAGAAGACAAATGATGATGGAGGGGAAAAGAGAGAGAGAAAAAAAACGACAAGGATGTAAACAAGAAATCAAAATAAATCATGAGAAAGAGAAGAAAATGCGAAGGAAAGGCAAATAAGGAAGGGAAGAAGAGAAGCTGATGTTAGCAGAAAGGGGAAGAGAAAACGAATGATGAGAAAGGAAGAAGCGAGGAAGAAAGGGGAACGGAGAGAAAGATTAGAATAAACAGAGGGGAAGGCACGGGAAGGAAAGACAAAGCGAAATAAGCAGAAAGATGAGGGGAGAGGAAAATCAGGAAAAGAAAATAAGGAGAGGGAAGAGAAAGAGAACCTTAGATAAAAAAGGATAAGGAAGGATGACTGACGCGAAAGGGAAGAAGAGAAAAACGCAAAGAGAAATGAATGACAAGGAAGGGAAGAAAGGAACGGAATAAGGACAAGGAGAAGAAGAAAGAGAACAGAAGAATGATAGAAAATTTCATCATGATACCTTGTATGAGTTATTATTATTGCCGATATCACCACAGCGTTGAAAGAGATGTCATGGTTGTGAATCTGTTCTATGAAGTATTACTGATAGCTGTAAGATTAATGGCTATATACATTTCATATTCCCAGCC
>NC_051413.1:11133338-11133618 GCF_015228065.2 Penaeus monodon
AGAGGCGCGCTCCTCGCTGGCCAGACGAGTAATTCGCGAAGAAAAGTAAAGTTCGCCGATTTTCTCCGTAGATGGATGATGGTGCCAGTGTTTGTCGCATCTTTTCACTTAGAGATAAAGTATGAAGACTCGAGGCAGCTTCTCTTGGAGGAAGATTTATCACACTTTTAGCAAGAGCAAAAATGCAACTTTTGCAATACCATTTTTTTTTCTCTCTCACACTCTCGGCTTTGCAATACGTTCCCACCTGAGAGTGAGAGTCTTCAGAACGGCTAATTTT
>NC_051413.1:11134051-11134150 GCF_015228065.2 Penaeus monodon
GGTATCATTAGGCTTCATTTCCCGTGATGAGATACACTCTCGGTGGGATTAAAGACTCCAGCTTGTTTTCAGGCGCCGTGATGCAGACATGACGGTCTA
>NC_051413.1:11135161-11135327 GCF_015228065.2 Penaeus monodon
GGCACCTGTGCCACTCGAAATTATTTCATGCGAAAATTCTTCACAAAGGCGAAAAAAATGCAAAATCTACAGTAAACGAACATTATAGAAATAAGCTGGTGCAGTTTTTAATTAACCGTGTTATTCATTGTTTCAGTCTGCTTACTCATTATGCTAATCAAGGCAA
>NC_051413.1:11136014-11136134 GCF_015228065.2 Penaeus monodon
GACCGTTGAGCGAAGCGATCAGCGTCGCAGAACAAGCGAAGCCTAAAATCATATAAAGCTTCTGTGCAAATTTATAAAGATTGTATTATATAGCTTTGCATATATGATACATAGTACTAG
>NC_051413.1:11136548-11136822 GCF_015228065.2 Penaeus monodon
CTAGTACTAAGTATCATATATGCAAAGCTATATAATACAATTTTTATAAATTTGCACAGAAGCTTTATATGATTTTAGGCTTCGCTTGTTCTGCGACGCTGATCGCTTCGCTCAACGGTCGCGATGCGCCCCGGCCTTTGGCTTTTGTTAACACTGGAAAATGATCAGAAACAAAAGATGTGCGGCTCACCATCCTGTTAATATTCTTTGTAGTGTCACACAGGAAATGGCTAATCCGTGAATTTCTCTTGATTCCTTCAATCTTAGAAAATGA
>NC_051413.1:11136846-11136930 GCF_015228065.2 Penaeus monodon
GCGTTACCAAAATACTGGTACCGGGGCTTGGTGCCTACACTTGAAGCGTCACCGGATATGGAATGAGAAACATCACTGGTTCCA
>NC_051413.1:11137350-11137759 GCF_015228065.2 Penaeus monodon
AAATAACAAACGAAAATGTGATTACGAAATGCATGGGGACAGTTGCCAAACGAGATAAACAAACTTAAATCTACCAATCTGGTTACCAAATTTATTATAACACAACAAGTAACCGAATCAAAGAAAAGCAAAGGAACAGGTTAAGAAAATTTTCTGAAAATCGCAGCAGCTAAACTTTCCTGGCATTCTCTCCTGAATAAATAAGGAAGTCATCAACTGAGTCTGTAAAGTGTAATATAAAATATTTTTTTATTGGCGTGATCTATGACACTGATGGATCCCGGGCAAGAAGGTAAAAGTAATTGATGTCAGAAGTTCCTGAATCTTGCATATTCTTACGTTATTTATGCATAGTTATTTTTTCTTGAAGTGGCAATGCAGGCAAAGTGTTCAATAAGTAAAGGGGCAG
>NC_051413.1:11138067-11138657 GCF_015228065.2 Penaeus monodon
CACGCAAGTTATTTATAATCTTAGGATATCAGACCTACTCATTGCTTTAACTTTATCCCCCTTCCAATAATCAATATTTTCTGCATTTTATACCACAAACTCAGAAGCTATATGTCACACAAACAAGAAATACAATACACTCACTTAAATCTCTGAGATGAAAATGTAAACTGGTAATTTAGTAGCCTCGTTTAGACAAACTTTACCCATTTGAGCATCAAGACGAAATTATGCAGTAACTCGGCAAGACCTCACATAATTCCTTCTTGATAACTCTAGTTCAGAATTCCTACTTGGGAGGCTGATCATCCCTCTCGTGTGTTTCTGACGGCGTGATGATGCAGTGATAATAGTGAAAGATAATTGGGATAATGGTGATCTGGATAAAAGGTTACATGATAATATACTGAATGTATTTGATGTTATGATAATATTGATAATACTACTATGAATAATGTTAATGGTTATGTTAACATTATTGAAGTCAGTGAGGTGATGACGTGGATAAAGGAGCCAAGCGACCCTCTCATCAGAGTTATCAATTACATTTTAGTCAATACACTAAGCCGACCTAAACTAAAATCCACCAG
>NC_051413.1:11138696-11138894 GCF_015228065.2 Penaeus monodon
TTCGCTAGTTACTCTTGGGATTTTCAGAAAATATCCCGCTAGACTTATATTCAAATTCGCTAGGTTTTGCGGAAAAATCGCCAAAATGGCAACACTGCCTCATAAGAACTTGATAATACGTCACCCGCCCTTCCCTACACGGACGTAATATTGCGCCACCAGTCCTCCCCTAAGAACATGATAATATGCCACCGTGGG
>NC_051413.1:11138958-11139254 GCF_015228065.2 Penaeus monodon
AAATTTAAGAAAAATGAGGTATCCTTGGCGTATTTTAAAGTTCTAACTGAACCTTGGTATTTTAGTAAAATCAGTGACAAATTGGGGTAGGGCAAGCAAGACCTTGAGTGGGGCAAACAGTCTTGGTAGGGGTCGGGGGGACGTGAACATCAATATAGCCATTCTAGGGGCATTTTAAAGCTAAAACCGAACCTATGTGGTTGTATAAAATGTTTAAGATGTGTTCCATAAGGGAGGCAAGACAGAATCTGATGCCACCTGCCTCTTGACCCACTGTACTGTAGGTTGAAATTTAC
>NC_051413.1:11139391-11139482 GCF_015228065.2 Penaeus monodon
AATGTTATTGCATACAGATCGCTATACAAGAACTAGGTTGGCCCTACATGAGAGCACCTACCTTTCCCATTTCCCATGAATTATTGACAGC
>NC_051413.1:11139667-11140310 GCF_015228065.2 Penaeus monodon
CAGCACAGTCGGTTACGGGATAAAGATGGATAGAAGAATATAGTACTTATAACAGTAATGTTCACCGTAATTTTTGGCAGTATTATTATAGTACTATTACACTCCTTAACATCAATTAGGCCAGTACCCTAACGAGCACAATTGGTATTAACGTCTTCAACATACTAGGTACATGTATACCAATCACATAGCATAACGCCCGGACCTAGAGATTACCGTCATCTTTCAAGAGGGCTTAGGGATAGTAGTGTGAGGCACGTACATTACACTCGGCAGAGCACGACACCAATGGTACAATCAGCTGGGCGGTCCGCGCGTGGTCCTAATGACACCCATACACGGAAAGGGCCATTGGTACAGCTGTCCCTATTGTGTCCCTTATGTAGAATGCCAGAATCCTAGCAAAGGGGTGGGGGGGTATGTCGGGCTGATCAATGGAGGTCTAATTAATGTAATTCGACCTGTTGTTACTCATTAGTGATTAGTCATTATCTCGATGTTTCAGGTAATTAGACCGTGGTAATGAGTTCTATCGGTCACTGTTCACTAGGACCGGTAGTTATGGTATTAAAGTTCGGCTTGCTGCCTCGGGCGGAGGTGGAGCGGGGGACCGGGGATGGTTAATGGAGGGGAGAGATAAACT
>NC_051413.1:11140516-11140806 GCF_015228065.2 Penaeus monodon
CTTTCTTTCACTTTCTTTCTATAAAATTAATACCATTGTAATTTAAGTAAACATTTGATACTGATATTGTATCACTATGAGACCATTACAAGGTCTTTGTATTGATACCATTTTTTTTCTCTTTGAATTATATATAACAATAACATTACACACTACAACAAAGAAATACAGTCGCGTGGGTTTAAAAGAAATCTTGTTTATTATCATCTTAATTAATCCTAATCTGACAGCATATATTTGTTAATTGAGCTTGACATTTTAAATGTAAGCCTTGATCATTACGTTGTTAA
>NC_051413.1:11140839-11140960 GCF_015228065.2 Penaeus monodon
GGCTTACCTTAGTATTGTTAATATTAACTTCACTCATGATGTTGGTAATGGTAATATCGTTATTTTATTATAACACAGCAAACGTATAACAACCTTCCTAATCACATTCGGTCATCAACGA
>NC_051413.1:11141357-11141762 GCF_015228065.2 Penaeus monodon
CAATAGGTATTTTACATACCTAAGACGCTTTCTTTCTCCTACTCTTCTGTTCGCTTACACAGAACATGAAGTATTTTTCAGTTTATTACAATATACTTTCATCTGTACCCGAATAGAGTAGGAATAATATCTATGATAGATGTATCTTCAATTAACTGTGAGAAATAGATTAAGCAATTAATATTTTTTGAGGTGATATTATCCTGAAGAAAACGATCTTACTTAATCGGGATAACTTAAAAAATCGTATGATAATTATTTTATCTTTTGATAGAAATAATTGTCATTATCGTTCATATCTTCTTGAATGATTTTTGGGGAGCTCTCGCAGATTAAAATTACGTCCCTATTTAGGGGTTGGAGTTCATAATGAAGTGAATTAATAGTCACAGACCAATGTTTTAC
>NC_051413.1:11142484-11142602 GCF_015228065.2 Penaeus monodon
AGAGAAAAAGGTTCGGGTCTCGAGACGCGGGTCGAGAGGGTTCGGGATTTGTCCACTTCAGCAGAAGCGATTTGGAGGAAATGTCTGAGGAAGTTGTCATTAGGGAAGTCCGGATGCG
>NC_051413.1:11143272-11143455 GCF_015228065.2 Penaeus monodon
TACACCAGTGTTTATATAACGACAATAAGACCACTTAATAAGATCTCTTCGGGAGACGAATATAGTGGACTCGTATATGTGCAGTGTAAGACATAGGTACAGGTTAGAAATATGTATACAATACGACATCTATGAATGCCGTGTTGGTGAATCTTGTTATTATGTACTTGTGAATTTTGCTGA
>NC_051413.1:11143564-11143847 GCF_015228065.2 Penaeus monodon
TTCTCCTGATTACGCAAGCCTCTCCTCTTTTGTTTAATCGAAGGCGGAAGACAAGTGGGATAGAAAATACTAGACTAGGTAACTGTTTCTAATAGCTGACCGACAATTACACAACCCGATCCTATTTTATTTAGACTCAAGTGGAGGACAACAAACCTAGAAAACGACGATCAGGGTTTCACATGTGAAGGATCGCGCGTGGCACAACTTCAGCCTCTTTGTGTGTTTACCTTTTTCTCTTTCGTTTGCGCTTATAACACTCATGCAGCCTGTGGGAATGTTT
>NC_051413.1:11143958-11144406 GCF_015228065.2 Penaeus monodon
TTCTGCGCTGTGGAGTGAGTCCTTTTCATTCATGCCTTTATTTACAGTTGTCACTTTTATTATCGTTCTACTTTTACAAGTTGTATAAGATGTATTTTGGCAATTTACCGATATTAGGATGGATGTTTGGATGATGTTTGCGAAGTGTGATGTTTGCGTTTAAGTTGTATAGGAGAGAGCTTGAGAAGTCGACACAAGTCTTCAAGAAATTCGCCGTGGCATACTCAAAATCGTCTCACAAGCGATTACGTACCCTCTCCGCCATTCGTAGAAGTGTACGCACGCCGTTCGAATGCGTATCCAAAGCATAACTCCGCAGCTCGGGCTTACCCTTGCCCCATTCGCTCGGAAATAAAGAGGAAAGTGGAGCGTGCAACAGGCAGGGGTAGACCTCACTATCTCAGCGGTGCCGATCGCGTCCTTGTATATTATGGATTCCGCTTTCGAG
>NC_051413.1:11144677-11144929 GCF_015228065.2 Penaeus monodon
AGTTTATCTCTCCCCTCCATTAACCATCCCCGGTCCCCCGCTCCGCCTCCGCCCGAGGCAGCAAGCCGAACTCCTCCCTTCGCGGCGACCGAGACAATGACAGAAGCACTTTCTCGGCGAACGAATGGGAAGCTTTGTCGCTGTCCGGTTCCTTAGCCTTGGAAAACGACCTTTCGGAAAATAAATGTAATTCGGGGAAGTGCTCTCTGGCTCTGACTTTCTCGGTAGACTGAGTTTTATTCGCTTTTTTAA
>NC_051413.1:11144953-11145405 GCF_015228065.2 Penaeus monodon
TAAATGAACATTTTGCCTTTCATGTAGGAGTTTTAATTTTGCATGTACTTTTTTTTCTTTTTTTAATATTCCTTGCGTTGCGGGTGCTTTTTTATTATATATTTGTGGTTATTATTAATGTACACTGTGGTTCTATCTGCTGCAGAGCTAATTTAATATTCACTATTCAAAATAAAGAGATTCTTATATCAATGACTTAAACATATTATATCAGTTTAATTACTAACAAAAGACAAAGCAATTCGTTATTAGATATTGGAAATAATTTCTTGGTTTCAGAAATAAATCAGCCTGGACCATGAACACGCTAAATATAATATGCATTCAGAATTATATCATTTATCATGAGACCAATTAACTGGCGGCAAATCATGATATTAAAATTGCTTGCATATAATTGCAGGAATACAGATCCAACTTAAATTGCAATTATATCACAAAGACTTGAACTT
>NC_051413.1:11145604-11145691 GCF_015228065.2 Penaeus monodon
TCTTCTGATATCTCTATTATACCTTGCTTTAAAATGTAATGAAACAAAAATCTGTATCTTTCAAAATCATATACTCTACATAGACCC
>NC_051413.1:11145719-11145860 GCF_015228065.2 Penaeus monodon
CAGTAGATATTAATGCATTTAACTTAATTAGTATTTCAGTAATTTCAAAGTAGTGGTTTTACTATAACATTCCGAATTGTATACGTTATGTCCACAGACATTTGCACTAAATCGATTTAAGTGAACCTTTTCACGACATAA
>NC_051413.1:11145909-11146110 GCF_015228065.2 Penaeus monodon
GTAGATTCTGTAAATAAAGGAATTGACTAATTTTCTTTTATTCAATATGTTATAAATCTACAATAAACAACATTACACTATGCACAGTATCTCTGTAAATGGGCACCGTAAGTGTTTTTATTTTCTCCACAGTGGAACGAGAAGACATGCAACTGAATCTGAAATGAGATACTGATTGATCACCGCCCACCCACCGCTTCC
>NC_051413.1:11146444-11146690 GCF_015228065.2 Penaeus monodon
TTACGCGATTTTGGCGTTAGGTTTGTCAACTTTCTGGTGAACTCAAACCTCCATTGTTTCCCTCTCTTGTTGTCTGCATCTTTGGCTTCAGTTTTAGCGCTTTGTCTCAGATGGTGTAACGTGGGATGGAAATGATTCTTCTGAGTTTGCTGGCTACTTTTCAGTTTTCCTCTCGGTAAATTTTCACGGAGAAATCTAAAATCACTTTATTTGTTATATTTTAGACACTTTTAGAGGTGTGGTGGC
>NC_051413.1:11147961-11148061 GCF_015228065.2 Penaeus monodon
TTACGCGATTTTGGCGTTAGGTTTGTCAACTTTCTGGTGAACTCAAACCTCCATTTTTTTCCCCTCTCTTGTTGTCTGCATCTTTGGCTTCGTTTTAGCG
>NC_051413.1:11148705-11148904 GCF_015228065.2 Penaeus monodon
CACCAACTAGACACAAATGCATAAACTGCGGCCTATCCAGCCTTTCCCGTTGCTCGTCGGAAAAATACACAGAAAGGGACTACGTTCCAGAAGGACGTCAAAATGACTTTATTAAAACCTTAGAGTGAGACCCAAAGGCGCCGCTTCCTTCTTCTCGGCCGCCCCTTCCTCAATATACCTTGAGTATGAAGATACTGTA
>NC_051413.1:11149021-11149190 GCF_015228065.2 Penaeus monodon
TGTATGCAGAAGTTTTTGAAAAAAATTCAATTTGCAGAAAATGCATGAAAATGAAATACATTGGAGGGTCTTATTCTTGTATAAAAATAGATACAAGGTCATACTTGGCTGACAAAATCTTTCCCTAATCATATAAATATTGGTTGGTAATAGCCTGATTGATTACACA
>NC_051413.1:11149282-11149619 GCF_015228065.2 Penaeus monodon
CATCTAGACTCAGCAAAACATTCATCAGCAGTTTTATCCTTTAAATGCATGAAAGAAGCCTGGGCTTTATTATCGAAACGAGGAATCCCAAACAAATTGTGACATACAATAGAAAGAATAAAAATGTGGGGGAAATGCAGTGAAAATCGGGGAAATCTGTATTCATTTCGAGGCGAAATAGCAGCTGTATACTTTAGGGAAATGTACGAACTGTTATCAATTACATTCATAACATTTTGTGCTAAACGAGAGAAAACCGTAGAAGGTTAAATTTTAAGCAATTACAAACCTTTCGGTCATAAAAATCCTATCTCTTCATATGATATATGAAGCGTGC
>NC_051413.1:11149744-11149904 GCF_015228065.2 Penaeus monodon
GTATGTATACCTGCACACGTGAAAATATCTGTATGAGTATCAGTAAACCAGTACACACATACATCCAATACCAATAACGATACAATTAAGAAGATAGAAAACTTTCAATATTTTACTCTATATCGTATTATCCTTAACATTACAACTTACAGAACCGCTG
>NC_051413.1:11149933-11150166 GCF_015228065.2 Penaeus monodon
CAAAAAACATCCATTTTCTTTTCTTTCCGTTTTCGCGTTGTTTATCGGAAGTCTTCATCGTCGAGAAACCAAAAAAGAAACCTCGTGTCTTGTGATGACTAAGCGCTCTCTATCGTTACGTTTGAGGAAAGGGGAAGAGTCGACGAGACATCCGTTCAACAAAGGCTGTTTCCGGGAGAGTGCGCAAGCGAGCAATCGGAAAGTTGGGATAAATGGCCCGACGAAATGCCGCG
>NC_051413.1:11150720-11151250 GCF_015228065.2 Penaeus monodon
CATTGGTAAACCCTAGAAACCTAACGACGGCGTCCAAGCAAGTGACATTCAGTATGAATATTATCTCGCCTCGCAGACTACAGCCCCAGTACGCCTCGCTAACCAAGCCCTCTCCATCGCCCCTATAAACAAACACAAACGAAGGGGAGATAAAATAGAAATAAAATAGAATAAAGAGCAAGAGGGGAAATGGTCGTCGAGGGAAGGGAGGAATAGGCTAATAGGGTGAAGAAAATTTACAATGGAGGAAAGTAATGAAAATCTGGTGCTTGTTGCTCTTTTTTTCCTCTTGATTGTGTGCGTTGATTTAAGGATGTAACGGTTGCATGAATTCGAGGATTTGCATTCGTCTTCTGTTGGCTTTCTTTATTAATAGGAGGGAATGGAAATCGATAGTGAATGTGATGGTATATTAGGTATTTTATATAACTATTGATTATATATTTTTTGAAGTCGATACAATACGTTGATGGTATATTTTCTGTCAACAGTCCTCTACCCCGCTCCATATCCGATTTCAACTGAAAGAT
>NC_051413.1:11167133-11167651 GCF_015228065.2 Penaeus monodon
AAATTTATTACACATAGGGGGTTTTTGTGTGTGGTGTGTAATTTGTTAATTTAATATTACTTACCTTTGTTCTAAAAGTTAAACTTCTAATTTTGCTTTGTTTCCATCAAACCTTATCATTTAGCTTTTCAAAATTAGTGAAATGTTTATGAACGGGAATGAATTAACTGAAACTCAATAAAATTAAGGAATGAGAATGGAGTTCATATATATTGCAGTTACTTTTTTGCTAATATTAAAACTGCATATTAAGAGCCCCATTATATTTTTATCACGCTAACCCCTGGTAGTATGAAACAAAACAACTTTGCTTATTAATTTCAACATGTTTTGTGCATGCGTGTTAAGTGACACTATTAATTTTGCATGTTGAGTAAGAGGGTAATTGTTATGTCAGGCACGGCGCTATTATCATACAAAATGGAGGCATAAAAGTTATTAATATTTATGAGTTAAAAAAATCATATAGACTTTTGAGTTAAGTGTTAGTGGGGTTTGTATGTTTAAAATTATTTTAA
>NC_051413.1:11168418-11168536 GCF_015228065.2 Penaeus monodon
CAGCAGACCCGATGACCCCGAAGGTTAAATTACCAAAGCAAAAACGCCGAAGAAGCTCCGTGTATTTGAGCCTCTCGTCTTCAAGGAGGCTGGGACGCATCCTACGAGTTCCTTGTAG
>NC_051413.1:11168902-11169424 GCF_015228065.2 Penaeus monodon
CGCTCGCCTCGTCTTTCTAAGGAATCCTTCACGCTTGACTGTCCCTTCTGCTCCAGTAACCTTAGACCTCTGAAGGAATCTGCCGTCTGTTGCTATTTCTTTAGGCTTCTGGCTCGACCTGAAGAGTTACCTTGGCCTTCAGTACACAGAGTAGGGTTAATTAGATTTTTACTTCTTTTTTTTAGATTTCCTTTTCACTTATAAATGATTTTTTTTTTTTTAGATTTCCTTTTCACTTGTAATATATATATATTTTTTAGATTTCCTTTTCACTTGTAAAGGATTCGTGAATGTGGAGAGTTCAATAGCGGGTTGGGTTTAATTAGATACCTTCCAAGACTTAATCTCTCGAATGTATTATATGTGATGTAATCCTTTCCTATTATATGTTATTAAAAAAATCTTTTATACAAAAATACGAAAAAGAATATTAGGCATTCATGAATTATTACAAAATATGTAAACGTCGTTTTTTTCTGCTGTTTAATGTATGTGTGTGTACTTTTTCGTTTGTGCGTTACG
>NC_051413.1:11169506-11169935 GCF_015228065.2 Penaeus monodon
CACGCAAATACGGAAGCATATCAAGCAAATTTAAGACAAATAGATAAAAAGTAATAAAAAATTAATGTTAAACCCCTTTTTTCAACCTTGCAGAATCTGAAAAACTCCAAAGATAAATCAACTCCGGCGTATTTGTTTTACACCCCAAAATTAATTAACTTGTAAGCCTTCCTTTTAAATAGTATTAACATGTCCCCCAAAAAAAAGAAAAACCAGTTTGCTTCTACCAAGATTAATCAAAATACATTAAAAATCTAAAAGGGGGGATGAAGTTGATGATGTTTATTGTTCTAAACTTGTTAATTAAGTCACTTTGTCAGGTATTCTCGTCACAAGCAGCGGGTTTTTAAAGAATCTGCTTTAGCGCTTTGAAGTAAATAGAATTTGTGGGTCTAGTTTTATGACCTTCCCGGGGTTCTTGCTTTCATT
>NC_051413.1:11170781-11170944 GCF_015228065.2 Penaeus monodon
TATATGTGATGTAATCCTTTCCTATTATATGTTATTAAAAATCTTTTATACAAAAATACGAAAAGAATATTAGGCATTCATGAAGTTATCTACATAATAATGTAAACGTCGCTTTTTTCTGTCGTGTTTATATGTATGTGTGTGTACATTTTCGCTTGTGCGT
>NC_051413.1:11171085-11171472 GCF_015228065.2 Penaeus monodon
GTATATAAAATTAATGTTAAATCCTCGTTTACTCACCTTGCAAGAATCTGCAAACTCCAAAGATAAATCAACTCCGGCGTCAGCTTGTTTCTACACTCCAGAATTAATTAACTTGTAATGCCTTCCTTTGAAATAGTATTAACATGTCCTAGATAAAAAGAAATCCAGTTTGCTTCTACACAAGAAGTTAATCAACATACATTAATAATCTAAAATGGGAGATGAAGTATGATTGATGTTTTATTGTTCTAAACTTGTTAATTAAGTCACTTTGTCAGGTATTCTCTGTCACAAGCAGCGGGTTTTAATGAATCTGCTTCAGCGCTTTGAAGTAAATAGAATTCGTGGATCTAGTTTTATGACCTTCCGGCGTTCGTTGCTTTCATT
>NC_051413.1:11175617-11175956 GCF_015228065.2 Penaeus monodon
TTTAATATGTTAGGTGGGGTGGGGAATAAAATAAAGGAAAAAATTTGGAAAAATTTGTTGTTCTAACAAAAAAAGATCAAAGTTTTCATGTTTTTCATTTTGTCCCTTTCCCTCCCTTTATCCATCGCTGGGGGTTTTTGCATTCAGAAATAAGGTTTTTAAAAAGAAAACACTCCAAGATTTAAAATAACAGCTTTACGGCAGCAAACCCTTAGGAAACCCTTGGTAAATTTGGGGTAGAATTCGGGAAATAAAAGAAGTTTACAACCAAGAAAAAAATGTCGGATGGAAACGGAGAGGGGGAATACCTTATAAAAAAGCAAAGGGATGTCAAAATTG
>NC_051413.1:11176091-11176914 GCF_015228065.2 Penaeus monodon
GAAATAATGGTTAAAAAAAGGTAAGGTGAAACGGAGAGGAGTCCGAGAGAAAAAAATGTGGAGGTGTATGAGGGGAAAACAGTATCAGAAAAAATATGAAAATAAAAAAAGATATGTATGAGGATGCGAGAACACGGGTTAGGACCGAGTGGGGGACGGAAGTTTCGTGTCAAGGCTCATAAAGGGTTTGGGTTTGAGCCCATCATATTTGATCGATAAGGATGATCAAGCCGGAAGTGTACAACCAGCTCCATGGGATAGCTATTTTCGGGCGATATACCCGATATACACACCAGTGGGGGAGCTTAGCAGAAGCGGAGGATGAGAATCGAGACTGAGGATAGAAGGTGACGATTATTATGGTTTTATGGTTATTTAAATTGGGGAAAATTTTTTTTAAGTCCCGCCTCCAAACATGAAAGTTTTGGGATGAACTTGTAAAAAACATATAGCAAGATATCATTGTCATTCTAAGTAATTTACAACCCGGGAAATAATAAAAAACTGAAACTTCGTATAGAAAAGGAAGGTAGAGAGGGGAAACGAAAAGAAAGTCTCGTGATATTAAGGCAACAAACTTCACACAGCGCGCCCCAGGGTAATCTTTGGATTCGATCCAAAAGGGTTCCCCCACAGGGCAACTAAGGGCTCTTTGGCAACGCCAAACCAACGCTTTAACGTAAAGACAGAGCTCACAGCCAGGGGGAGATGATGAGCACGTTTGTCTAGATGCGTTTGGATAAGGGACCACAGCCAGTCGACAATCACTAGATTTCCGAATAACAGTTACAGAAAAAAGCAAAAAACACTCTGAAAAAGGGGA
>NC_051413.1:11177289-11177593 GCF_015228065.2 Penaeus monodon
GGGAAACGTCTTTTTCCTTTTAAAGCACATTAAAAATTCCACAGAGAAAATTATCAGGCAGTGGAGGCCTTTTATCTCTGAAAGTATGGGGTTTGGGATCGACCAGTGATTTTGCAGTAAAAAAGCAAGAAAAAACTTTTAAAGGGAAAAGGGGAAGTATAAAAAAAAAAATTGTTTTTTTTCTTATGTTAAGTTTTTTAATTCGGGATAATTTTTTCTGTGGTTTTTTTATTTTATTTTTTGAATAAATAATTGGCACCAAAGTTTTAAGTGCTTAAACCGGCCCGAAGACAAAAAAAGGGGC
>NC_051413.1:11177858-11178257 GCF_015228065.2 Penaeus monodon
CAACAGTAAGTTGTAGGGTCTTTTTTCGTGATTTGGTTTCACAAGAATGAGGTTTGGGCCCTTTACATGATGAGGAAATTGGAGGACTTTAGAAATATTTTCCGAGATCCCCTAGGGCATGAGGGTTTGCCATGTCTTTTTTAAAGAATTTTTGGGAGATCAAAATGGACAAAACATTTATAAAATAATAATTGGCATTACAATCTAAGGCAAGAAATGTTTATGAAATTTTTTCCGATTGGATTTATAAAACGGTCTACTTTGGGAAAGTTTTAGTAAAACTTTGACACTTCAAAATATATATTTTTCTTTAAATATCCGCTATTTATGATTTTTTTGTTTCAAAAAGAACAGTGTAAAAAATAAGCCTATATCTAAAAAATTTTTTTTATTAATTGC
>NC_051413.1:11178418-11178515 GCF_015228065.2 Penaeus monodon
CTTTCTTCAAAAGTACAAGATTCTTTTTATTTATAAAAACCTTTCGAAACGGGGTACAGGGATAATTAAAGAAAATCCCTAACGGAGTTTATATCGT
>NC_051413.1:11178571-11178686 GCF_015228065.2 Penaeus monodon
GCAAAACTTTAAAGCTCACCCAATTTAAGCCTTCGCACGTTAACATTTTGGTGCGTTTCCAAAAGCTGCCCCTTAAAAAAACATTGATCTCCCAAACCGTCAGCTCCGAGAATGA
>NC_051413.1:11178826-11179291 GCF_015228065.2 Penaeus monodon
GGCTGCGAAAGCAGTAAAATGAGGCTGTCAATCAGATTGTGTTTTTTTTAACGTTCCCCATACTTGCTGAGTCTAACCAACTTTTTTTCGAACAGGAAAACAGTTTTAAAACCAGTTTTATAGTTTTTTGTACAAAAACAACAGGACAGAAATTTCCTAATCATTTTACCCACAGGTAGATTTGAATCGATCATAATTCTATAAAGATCTATTTACTTTTTAGATTTCTTCACACATAAACGAGATCATGTGACCTTAACCGAAGCTAAAAAAATCACAGCGTTTAAATTTCACACATGTTACTATTGCGCATTTGGGAGTTTTTTTTCTATTTCCTTTTTTTTTTATGTTACCAATTACACGCGTTTTAAAGTTTCCCCCGGGATAGAGAAAGAAAGAGAATGGGAAATTTTCCCTAAAAATGAGGTCTTTGTGAAACTTTTTGTTTTTGGACCTGCAACCGTC
>NC_051413.1:11180077-11180166 GCF_015228065.2 Penaeus monodon
AGGTTGGACACACACACTTCGTCAAAGTATATTTTAAATAATGCCCCCCCCAAATATATAACACACAAACACCAAAAACACCCAAAACA
>NC_051413.1:11180388-11180812 GCF_015228065.2 Penaeus monodon
TATATAAAAAATAATAAAAAAAAAAGGGAAACAAATATTTTAAGGTAAGAAAATTAAAAAAATAAAATTTTTAAAATAAAAATATATATAAATATATAAATAGAAAAAAAAATAAAAATAAAAAAATTTTAAAAAATTAGATATGGAGCAACAACAACAATAACACAATACAACTTTATAAAATATAATATTAAAATAAAAAATTTAATTTTAACTATTTTCAACACACACACACAATATAAAAACATACAAGAAATAAAAATAAATATATATAATATATAATAGGGGATATATAAATTATTTATATAGAAATAATTAATAATATAATATATAGATATAAAACAAATTCACAAATAGATAATTAAAAAAATTAGATATAAAATAAATAAATACTAAAGAATGGTGTGGTTAGTGTGTGGTGTGT
>NC_051413.1:11181101-11181187 GCF_015228065.2 Penaeus monodon
TAAAAAAATTTAATAATAATATATGAAAAAATATAAAAAAAATTTGGGGGGGAATAAATGTAATATTTACAAATTACAAAAGGGAA
>NC_051413.1:11181455-11181578 GCF_015228065.2 Penaeus monodon
TTATATATATATATTAAAAAAAATATTTTAATATATAATGAAAATAAAAAAATAAAATTTAAAATTATATAACTTTAAAAAAATAATATATATTTAAATATATAAAATATATATAATTTATTT
>NC_051413.1:11182584-11182710 GCF_015228065.2 Penaeus monodon
ATTGTTGTGTGTGGTTGGGTGGTGGGTGTGTGTTTTAAATATATGGGGGGGAATATATATAAAAAATATACATGTATAGATCAAGATAGGGTGGTCCAATTCCTCCTCTCCCTCCTCTCCCTCTCA
>NC_051413.1:11183405-11183583 GCF_015228065.2 Penaeus monodon
CCTGAAAAAAAATTTTGTTCCCCTTTTTCAGCTTTCATTTCTTTAACTAAATTCGTTACGGATTAGCAGTGTCTCAAGAACACAAATTTCACAAGAATCCTCAGTTAGGGAAAAACCCATTCTCTTCTTTCTTTATCCTCGCAGGGGAAACTGAACAACGCGTGGAAATTGGTAACAT
>NC_051413.1:11183616-11183956 GCF_015228065.2 Penaeus monodon
CACATGCCAATAGTAAATGTGTAAAAATTAAAGCTGGTTTTTTTTAGCTTCGGGGTTAGTACAGAGTCCGTTTATTTGAAGAAAATTAAAAAAAGTAAATAAACTTATACGAATTATGATCGTTTTCAAATATCCCGTAGGTAAATGTAAGGGAAATTTATCAGGGGCACGTTGGGGTTTGATACAAGACAAACAATAAAAACTGGGGTTAAAAGGTTTTTCCCGTACGAATAAAAGTTTTGCTATGACCAGAAAAATTGGGAAAAAGTTAAAGAAAACACAATCTGATTGACAGCCTCAGTTTAGCTTTTTGGGAGCCTGTTTTTTTTTTTTAAAAAAG
>NC_051413.1:11184061-11184322 GCF_015228065.2 Penaeus monodon
CGGAGCTGACGGTAGGAGACAAGATTTATTTTAAAGGGGAGCTTTTGGCAACCCGCCAAACTGTTAACGTCGCGAAAGGTTTAAAAGTTGGGTGAGCTGTTAAGGTTTGCGCCAGTTTTGCCCAAGCGGAGTCATTTTAGGGTTCCCACCCTCGTCTGTGATGCGCCGTGACAGCAAAAAAACCGTTGGGGTTTAATTTTTAAATTTAATGTGGACCGTCTGTGAAGGGTAATTTTTAAAATAAAAGAAGCATTGGATTTT
>NC_051413.1:11184458-11184744 GCF_015228065.2 Penaeus monodon
GGGAAAACAGGAAGGCGGAGACCGATTTTTATTTTTTTCAGATGAAATTAATAAAGAAATTTTTAGATATGGACATTCTTTACCTGATTTTTGACCAAAAAAATCAAGAAAGATAGCGAGTTTTTAATGAAAAATATAATTGGAAGGGGCCCAAAGTTGCAAAAATATACCCCAAGTAGCCCAGTTGATAATCCAGATGGGAAAAAAAATTCATAACATTTACTTGCATTTAGATGTAAGCCACTATTTTTTTTAAAAAAGTGATTTTGCCCTTTTGACTCCCGAA
>NC_051413.1:11184821-11184909 GCF_015228065.2 Penaeus monodon
CCAATTTCCCCACAGTGTAAGGCCCTGAGCCTATTCGAAGTGTAAGAGAACTAAACACGAAAAAAAACCCACAATTTATTGAAACCCC
>NC_051413.1:11185168-11185238 GCF_015228065.2 Penaeus monodon
AAAAATAGCATATTATTGTCTTTAGGGCCCGGGTTTTTGCACTTAGACTTTGGTGCCAAAAAATTTGTGT
>NC_051413.1:11185278-11185499 GCF_015228065.2 Penaeus monodon
CCACGAAATTTAAACAAAACTTAACGAAGAAAGAAAAAAAGTTTTTTTTTGATACTTCCATTTACCTTTTAAAAAATTTCGCTTGCTTTTTTAACTGCAAAGTCAGGGAGATCCCCCAAACCGAACTTAACAGAGATTTAAGGCATCCAGCATGCCTTATGAAAAGTTGCTCTGATGGAATTTTTTTTGGCTTCAAATGAGAAAATGAGCGTTGCTAATTT
>NC_051413.1:11185869-11186565 GCF_015228065.2 Penaeus monodon
CCATTTTTCAAGTGATTTTTAAAACTTTTTTTGAAAAAAGTTATTTGGATCTAGATATTCGCGATGGCGTGGTTTCCCTTTTCCCTCAGCATAGGACAAGCGTGGGCGTCATATCTCCCAGCCTGGCTGTGAGCTCTGTCTTTAAAGTTAAGCGTTGGATTGGCGTTGCCCAAGAGGCCCCTTTGTTCCTGTGGGGAAGCCTTTATTGGATGCGAATCACGAAGATACCCCGGGCGTGCTGTTTGGGAAATTTTGCCTTTTAAAAATCACGAGAATTTTTTTTCGTTTCACCTCTACCTTTCCCTTTTATACAAGTTTCAAATTTTTATTATCTCGTGATAGAAAAATTATTGAATGACAATGATATGCTTGCATATATTTTTTTACAAGTTCATCCTCAGAAACTTACATTTTTGGGGGCCTTCAAAAAAACACCTCAATAACTAACCAAAAAAACAAATAATCCAGCTTCACCTAAGTCCGATTTCAGTCTCTAGCTTCTGCTAAGCTCCCCACGGGTGGGTATATCGGACTATTCCCTGAAAATAGCATACCCCAGGGAGGGTTGATATTCCGGCTTGGTGCACCATTATCAGATAAAATTTGCATGGGCTCAAAGCCAAACCTTGATGAAGACCTTGACACTGAACATTTCCGTCCCCCACATCAGTCAAACCCCTGTTCTGCATCCCATAC
>NC_051413.1:11186597-11186681 GCF_015228065.2 Penaeus monodon
CCTTCATTACACCTCCACATTTTTTCTCTCGGAACTCCATCTCCCTTTTACATTTTAAACCTTTTTTTTAAAAAATTTTTTTTT
>NC_051413.1:11186797-11187162 GCF_015228065.2 Penaeus monodon
TTGTGACATTTAAAATCTGGAATCACCTTTTTCTTTTTAAATGGGCATTCCACTCTCCGTTTTTGCATCCGACATTTTTTCGGTTTTAAAATTCTTCTTTGGCAGGAATCTACCCCAGATTATACCCCGAGGATTTCTAGAGGATTTCGCCGTAAAGCAGTTCTTCATAATACATTTGGGGTGTTCTTTATAAAGACTATCTGAATGCAAAAAACCCCCCAGCGATGGATAAGGGGAGGAAGGGACAAAAATGAATAAACAGTGAAAACTTCGTCTTATTTGATTTAGAACAACAATATTTTTTCCAATTTTGTTTCACTTTTTTTTTATTCCCTACCCACACCGAACAATTAATAAATTTTAAA
>NC_051413.1:11188571-11188915 GCF_015228065.2 Penaeus monodon
TAAACAAAAGTAGAAAGACAGTGATCTATCAAATACTTCGCCAGTAAGAAAAATTTCGGGAAATATCACAAGGTGTGCTTTCAAAAGTCTCGAATTCATTTACGTTGTTTCCAGAGCATGAAAAAAGAGAGATGCAGAATCTCATGTACTAGTTTTTTTTTGTTTTGTTTGACAAGTTGACTGGTTATCTTAAAAGCTTTTTGAGTTATTGGAAGAATTTTGTATTCAAGTCTGTGTGTACTTTTAGCTTAAGTTTGAGGTTTCTTTAACTTTTTGTATAGGATTTATAAAAATTTAAAGCTGAGTTGTGCTCTATTTGTGATCTTTTACTATTGAAGTCTACT
>NC_051413.1:11189613-11189702 GCF_015228065.2 Penaeus monodon
TTCAGTAATTACATACGCTTAATCACTTCAAAAAACCTTTCTTATGCTCGTAATATTGAGAAGTTTTATTTGGCCAGTATCACACGCCG
>NC_051413.1:11189806-11190570 GCF_015228065.2 Penaeus monodon
TTTCCTTGCATAAGAATGTCACAACCGTGCGTCTCAGCGTGGTGTCAGTGGAAAGGCAGATGTTTAAAGCACTCGCATGCGATATAATCAATGTAACCTGTCACCTGTAGTTTCTTTCTGAGAGAGTATATGCGGTAAAATACAGGCTTAAACTCAGCACCGTCAGCCTGGCATAACGGAGGGTCCTACTCAGCAGGCCACAGTGACAGCATATCTAGACGTCATCCCAAGCTGAGCCTCCCTTTGAAGTTACGCGGACAGACAGTGTAGCGTTATCTGTTGTCTCTCTTATTATACTCAAGTCTAGGATTATATGATCTATAGACATGCACAGAAGAAACGCAACAGACGATCAGAGCCACTTAAGAGAGCAACACACACTGAATAATACACGACACAACAACACATTCACCCCACCCCACTAAGAACAAGGAACAACGATGAACGATCAGTAGGAACATACAACTACAACATACATTCATCTCATTGACAAACAGCAAGCATGCACGACACAGCTCTATGGCACATACACCAATCTAATTCTAAACTAAGCACACACTATATCACATACTAAGGTGAGAGCCATACGAGACATGCACTATGTATCATCGATATACGGAGCACAATGTTTAATTACAGGTCCACAGACGCACCACACAAATTGCCAGGGTAGGATCAAAGGTGGTAACAATAGCATTTACATCATTGCTTTTCATAATTTATGCGGCTTATAACTACTATACAATTATTGCTTTCATATTTCG
>NC_051413.1:11191571-11192007 GCF_015228065.2 Penaeus monodon
GTTATAGAATCGAAAATTTTTTCCTTATACTAAAGATGATATATAACAACACGTCTATTTGTTTCCTTCCTCGCATATCCAATATTGGTATCAGAAAACAGAAATACTGCAATCTGATTACGAAAGGAATTATACACACAATACAATAATATGGCACCCTCCACACCAGGAAGGAAAATCGTGTAAGAATTTCATTACAGCTTACGTATTTTTTTTCTGTATGTCTATGTATATTAGATTTTTGTTGTTCTGGCCAATATGTAATATTTTCTCAGTTGTCATCTTACTCTTCAATTCTTCTCTCGTTTAATAAGAAGACTGGATTTTAGCAAACAGTCATGTATTAAATGACATTTTTTTTTTTATCCCATTTTCCCAACTGGATAAAAGCGAGAGGAGGATGAGTGAAGAATGAATAATATGTCAGACTGATGAT
>NC_051413.1:11192229-11192335 GCF_015228065.2 Penaeus monodon
AATCAAGATTTATCATGCAATATTCCTCACGATGAAATCCAGTACGGAAATTATTTTTAAATTTTTACTGTGTGATTCCTCTGTATATACGTATATAGTGGCTTTC
>NC_051413.1:11192383-11192515 GCF_015228065.2 Penaeus monodon
CAATGTGTGAATATATCATTTCAAACCACAGGCTGGGAAAACAATGTTTTATGTTTATTACATTTTTCTGCCTTCACGCACGGAATGCATGCAGTGAAGGCACATCATTATGTAGAAGCTCTTGCTCTCTCT
>NC_051413.1:11192774-11193003 GCF_015228065.2 Penaeus monodon
CCATTACCTTTCATAAACATTCCTTAAACATCTTTCGAAAACATCAGTCGAAATGTTGTTTCAGTGAACATAGAAAACTGCCTACATTGGTTCAGAATTCCAGAAGAAATTTCAGGAACTGTGTTTTTCTCTTGCAAAGTTTGTCTCCATCAAAGGCTTCTCAATGCATTCAAGTATTTCTTTGATACGCTGTGTATTTATTATTGCTGAAAGGAAGTACTGCATGATT
>NC_051413.1:11193157-11193522 GCF_015228065.2 Penaeus monodon
GCCAATAAATGACTAAATTTATAGATGAAAAAGAGTGGGAGAGAAAGAGATTGAGAAAGGAAGCTAATATAAAGAAGACAAAAAGACATGGCTGGAAAAAACAAAAATCCATAAAAATAAGAGAATATAGCAAGATTCAATCTCGCTAACTGCAACAGCAAATGCCAGAGAAGGTTGGCACATTCTCTAACATAGAACAGGAAAGACACGTGCCATGAGAGCCAATTAACTATACTTACACTACACTGCATCCTTGGCCAATTAAAAAATGCTTTTTAAATTCTAACATCTTGCAATTTGCACAGGTTCAGCTACTTATTTTTTTTCCCTACATGTTTAATGGCAAAGCAGTATACATGATGACA
>NC_051413.1:11194440-11194724 GCF_015228065.2 Penaeus monodon
AAGGCAAGGAAACAGAAATATATGGACGTTATTCCAGGCCCTGAAAATTGAGGTTGAAGATACTTTTGTACTAGACGTTTGTTTTCGTTTTGGAATTTTCCCTTGCCAAGTGTCGTGTCGTCTTCCTTAAAGACTTGTGGAGTTGCTGAAGAATTTGTGATTAAAGCCTCCAAGTATACTTTTACTTAACTTTGTGTTTGTGTAACTTTATCTAGTAACTGACGTGTAGGTTTTAAAGTCGAGGGTGCTATAGTGGTGATAATTGTTGTTATTCTTCTTCTTCT
>NC_051413.1:11195749-11196035 GCF_015228065.2 Penaeus monodon
AGAAAGAAGAAATAAAACATTATCACCACTAGTAGCACACTCCAACTTTAAAACCTACACGTCAGTTACTAGAGTAAGTTACACAAAACAACAAGTTTAAGTTAAAAGGCATACTTGAGGCTTTATCAAAAAATTCTTCAAGCAAACTCAAAAGTTCTTTAAGGAAGACACACGACACTTGGCAAGGGAAAATTCCAAAACGAAAACAAAAACTGTCTTAGGTACAAAAAGTATCTTCACCCAATTTTTCAGGGCCTGGAATAACGTATATATTCTGTTCCTTGCC
>NC_051413.1:11196908-11197346 GCF_015228065.2 Penaeus monodon
AACCTTTTATCTTACTTATGCCCAGAGTACTAATCTTTTTTATAGTATGGTCATTCATTATAGCTGCTTTGCAATGTAAACATGTAGGAAAAAAAATATAAGTAGCTGAAAACTGTGCAAATTGCCAAGATGTTCGAATTAAAAAGGCATTTTTTAATTGGCAAAGGATGCAGTGAGTGTAAGTAGAGTTTAATTGGCTCTCATGGCACGTGTCTTTCACTTTCTATGTTAGCAGAATGTGCCAACCGTCTCTGGAATGTGCGTGCATTGGCGAGGATTGAATTTGCTATATTCTCTTATTTTATGATTTGTTTTTTTCCAGGCCATGTCTTTTTGTCTTCTTTATATTAGGCTGTCCTTTCTCAATCTCTTTTCTCCCACTCTTTTTCATATATAAAATTAGTCATTTATTGCTATATTTCAGATACTTACATACAT
>NC_051413.1:11197487-11197719 GCF_015228065.2 Penaeus monodon
GTACTCCTTTCAGCAATTAATAAAGTTACACAGCGTATCAAAGAAATACTTGAAGTGCATGAGAAGCCTTTGATGGAGCAAAACTTTGCAAGAGGAAAACACCAGTTCCTGAAATTATTCTGGGAAGTTTCGAAACAATGTAGGCAGAGTTCTATGTCACTGAACACAACATTTCGAATGATGTTTTCGAAAGATGTTTAGGAATGTTTTGAGGTAATGCTGGCCTTTAATT
>NC_051413.1:11197969-11198113 GCF_015228065.2 Penaeus monodon
GATAGGAGAGCAAGTAGAGGCTTCATACATAATGATGTGCCTTTCAATGCAGCATTCGGGCGTTGAGGCAGAAAAATGTATAATAAAAGACATGTTTCCCAACCTGTGGTTTGAATGATATTCAACATTGAAAAAATTAACATA
>NC_051413.1:11198154-11198292 GCF_015228065.2 Penaeus monodon
CGCCATATATATCGTATATACAGAGGAATCACACAGTAAAATTTCAAAAATAATTCCGTAATGGATTCATCGTGAGGAATATGCATTGATTAAATCTGCAATTTCTCGCTCTGTCTGCCTGTTCTGTGTTTAATTTCG
>NC_051413.1:11198382-11198720 GCF_015228065.2 Penaeus monodon
GCCCTCTTCTCTTCCAGGGAAGAATGGGAAAAAATGTCATTTAACACAGGGACTTTGCTAAAATCAAGTCTTCTTATTGAAAGAGAGAGAAGAGAAAGATACAACTAGAAAATATTCAGATTGGCCAGAAAACAAAAATCTAATATACATAGACATACAGAAAAAAAATAAGGTAAGCTGTAATGAAGATTCTTACACGATTTTCCTTCCCTGGTGTGAGGGTGCAATATTATTGTATTGATGATAATTCCTTTCTAAATCAGTTGCAGTTTCTGTTTATGATACCAAATTGTTCAGAGGAAACAAATAGTGTGTTATATCTCTTTAGATAAGAGGAA
>NC_051413.1:11199678-11200073 GCF_015228065.2 Penaeus monodon
CAATCTTATATTTCATTCAACAGAAATAAAAACTTTAACGGTGTAGCCAAAATGACTTACCAATCTCACTTCATTCTAAGAAACTCAATATCATTAATCACTGCAATTACGGACTAATGCAATCAAAAACATGACCCCAAAAGAACCAGTGTTTGACGCCACAGCTGAGAAGGTAAAGAAGAAAGCATGGGTCTGTACACAGCAAGCAATAAACTAAATGCAGTGTGTGTTAATGCGATTTGTTTGCCCTATTTTCACATTGCCGTTTCTCTCCATGTAAGTTTTTTCTTTCTTTCTTTTTTCGTTTTTATTCCTTTATTTTAATTTGATTAGCTTTCATTTTTTCACCACATTTCTTCTCTCTTTATTCCCTAAATTTGCCTTCATAGTCCTAC
>NC_051413.1:11200295-11200653 GCF_015228065.2 Penaeus monodon
CTACATGTTTTCCCTATAGTAACCGAGGGAATAAATATCTGGCAAAGAACAACAAACCTTCACCCAGCAGAGGCAATTTACACAACACCAAGAAAATGTGTGCTGAGTCTTCTTTTCGTGTATTGCCCAAAGGTTTCAGGTTTTACATACAATACGTATTGCTTCCCATCGCTGGCGTGTATGTATTTGTTGGTCTATCTCTTTCTCTATATACACATCTCTTTGTGTGCTCTTTGGTCTGTTTATCTGCCTGTCTTTCTATTATAAAGTTATAAAGTTTAAAAAAATTGCGACTTAAAATATACTGAGTCTGTATCTCTGGATGGGGATGATTTTTTATCATTATTTCCTCGCTTTG
>NC_051413.1:11200861-11201114 GCF_015228065.2 Penaeus monodon
TTTCAGAAAAAAAAATAATTACAGTAGACAAACAGACTAATAGATGTGAAAGAAGTGACATTAATAAAGCGAACAATGTCTAAAATTACAAAGTCATCACACGGATCCCAATCTCGAGACACAGTATATCGTCTTCATCGTATTCCAATAATCAATGTGAAGATATCGTAGGCAAATAATAATAAATATATGCAACAATAAGCCTAGTTTGAGGCTTATAATGTTGCGGTTATCTTCTTTGTTTGTTTAATGT
>NC_051413.1:11201753-11201937 GCF_015228065.2 Penaeus monodon
TTTCGAAAAATACGATATAGGTTGTCGCATCTTCATTTCACTAAAAACGTATAAACTAAATGTTTACTTGTTTGCCCTTGATGGTCTATTCGCCACAAATACGGAAAATAATCCGCTTTCTAATCCAGAATATTTACGCTTTCATGGGTACACCGGCAATTTTGACTTAAAATAATAATCTGCT
>NC_051413.1:11202131-11202385 GCF_015228065.2 Penaeus monodon
AGTGTGCCTTAAATTAGGAAAAACATCCTATTATGATCTTCCCCTCACCGTGGCAATTATCATTTCTCCAATTTTCCCTTCCTGTATGAACACAATCTCAGTAAAATTCACACGGCGTTAACTGAGCGCCATTTGTGTCTGGTCTTTGATCCTCGGTCTGAGCCTAGTGAGTCTACGGCAGCCTTTGACGGAAAATCACTGGACGGAAATTGTTTTTATATATGCGATTTTACGTAAGGTATTTTCAAAGGAAA
>NC_051413.1:11202780-11203112 GCF_015228065.2 Penaeus monodon
GCACTCGACTCACCGCCCAACTGAATTCGCGAGGCATGTAAACACCCTTTGTTTACTCAGCTGCCAGTCTCTCGTTCCCAATGCTTTCCGATCCCGGCCGCCCACTTCTCAATGGTATTCTTTCTGGGCGTCTTTTCTTTCGGGCGGCCGGAGGAAGGATCGCGAAAATTCTCCACTGAAGGCAAAAACGCCCATTGGTGGAAGTCAGAAGGAGGGCGCCTTGTTTTTCTGCGGAGCCGTGAGTTCAGGGCGGGTAGGTACGCACTGCTGTACATCAATGCACATATATTTGTATGAAGCTATCTGTATATACCTATTTGTGTGTGTGTGTG
>NC_051413.1:11203318-11203794 GCF_015228065.2 Penaeus monodon
TATCGGCCATAACAGTTGCGACCTTAAGCAAAAACTACCTTAATATCTGCAAAACTAACAAAAAAAAAAAAAACATTTTGGATAATGAAAGAATTGTATCACATACAATTTTTTATAGACTCAAAGCATTTGGTAAGTCTTCCATCGGCTCTCCTGAGGGCCGGTTTACTGAAGAAGGAATAACTGATCTCCAGCTACAGCTCCGGGAAGGCGTCCTTCAGCTGTGGCACTGTAAGCATATTCTTGTCCGATGGTCCATTCTTTATGTATGTCCACGTATTTTCAATTGGGCTGAGATCTGGTAAGTTGCCCGGCCATTCGATGCCCGTTATGTCAGTCTCAACCCATCAGTCTCTAACATCTTTGCACCTATGGGTTGGTACAGCATGCCACTTGGTGGAGGTCGGAAAACCAGTGCTGATAGTCTTTCAGTACATCTAGATAGTTCTTTTCATGCAACATTGTGTTCTGTGGTA
>NC_051413.1:11203833-11204166 GCF_015228065.2 Penaeus monodon
TGCATAGCACCATGTTTACCATTAAAAGCACCCCAGGTCATCATGAAGAAAAGCTGTTTTACTAGCTTTGACGTATTGTTTTCGCGCTTGTTCTGGCACATTTAAAGGTACCTTTTGCTCTGGAGTCGAACTCGTGTACTCGTTGCAAAACAAGCGTCTATTGTGCTTCATACTCATGCTGAGAAGAGATTTTGGCACGGACTTTCGCGTGGACAGATTCAGTCGCGGTGAAGGTGGCCCCTTATGGTTCGTTCTGCCACGTTTTTTAGAAGTTCTGGGAATTCTTTCTTTCTTCGGCTCCACACACAAATTATCTTATCTAATCTATAGATA
>NC_051413.1:11204228-11204431 GCF_015228065.2 Penaeus monodon
TTTGCGAAAAATGACGATATAGGTTGTACGCTATCTTCATTTCCTGTGTAAAACGTATAAAGACTAATGTTTCTCTATATTTGCCCAGTTGATGGATGCATAGAGAGTATGCGCCACAAATAAGGAAGTATCGCTTCTAAATCCAGACTATTTACGCTTGTCATAGGGTACAACAGGCATTTTGACGTAAATAATAATCTGCT
>NC_051413.1:11204633-11204916 GCF_015228065.2 Penaeus monodon
ATTGTAGGAAAACATCTAGTTTGATCTTCCCTCACCGTGGCAATTATCATGTTCTCCATTTTTCCCTTCCTGTATGACCACTATGGTTTCTTCAGTAAGAATCACACGGCGTTACTGAGCGCCATTGTGTCTGGTCTTTGATCTCGGTCTGAGCCTGGGGCTAGTGAGTCTACGGCAGCCTTTGACGAGAAAAAACTGGACGGAATTGTTTTTATAATATGCTATTGTTACGTAAAGATGTATTTTCCAAGGAAAATAGTTCATCGTGCAATACAGTAATGTG
>NC_051413.1:11205339-11205706 GCF_015228065.2 Penaeus monodon
ACAGTCGCGCGAGCACCAAACGCACTCGACATGCAACGCCCAACTGAATTCCGTGGCGATGCAGGGACACGCACACCTTAGTGTTTACTCAGGCTGCCATCTCTCGTATCCCCAATGCTTTCCGATCCGTCGCGCCCACTTTCTACTAATGTTCATTCGCTGTCTGTGGCGTCTTTATCTTTCGGGCGTCCGGAGGAAGGATATACGCGAATATATTCTCGTCACTGAAGGGCCAAAAAACGCCGCATTGTGGAGTCAAGGAGGCGGGCGTTAGTATTTTCTGAGCGGTAACCGTAGTGATTGCAGGCGGTAGGTACTGCACTGCTGTACACATCGAGACTGCGAACATACAGATTTGATAGGAAGC
>NC_051413.1:11206405-11206920 GCF_015228065.2 Penaeus monodon
TTTATCGGCCATAACAGTTGCGTGTGCCCTTAAGCAAAAACTACGCTTAATATCTGCAAAACTAACAAAAAAAAAAACATTTTGGATAATGAAAGACAATTGTATCACATACAAATTTTTTATAGACTCCAAGTATATTTGGTATGTCTTCCTCGGCTCTCCTGAGGGCCCGTGGTTTAACTGAACAGTTATACTTGATCTCCAGTCCTATCAGCTCGGGAAGGCGTCTTTCAGTCTGTGCCGCTAGTAGTGCATATTCTTGTGTCCGAATGTCCATTCCTTTATGTATGTCCAGGCCGTATATTATCAATTGGGCTGAGACATCTGGTAAGATTGCACCCGGTCATTCTGCTGCCCGTTATGTTCAGCTCAACCCATGCGAGTCTACTACATCTTTGCACCTATTGGGTTTTGGTTACAGCTGCCACTTGATGGGTGGAAGGTCGGAAACCAGTGCTGATATGTCTTTCGTAACATCTAGATATTTCTTTTCATGCACATATGTGTTCTGTGGT
>NC_051413.1:11206962-11207425 GCF_015228065.2 Penaeus monodon
GATATGCATAGCACCATGTTTACGCGATTAAAAGAAGCACCCCAGGTCGTCATGAAGAAAAGCTGTTTTAACTAGCTTTGACGTATTGTTTTCAGCGCTTGTTCTGGCACTTTAAGGTACTTTGCTCTGGAGTCGCACTCGTTACTCGTTGCAAACACAAGCGTCTATTGTGCTTCATAGACTCTGTTGTCTGAGAAGAAGATTATTTGGCACGGACTTTCGCGTGGGCCAGATTCCAAGTCGCAGGATGAAATGTGCCCCTTATGGGTTCGTTTACTGCCACGTATTTTTATGAAGGTATACTGGGAATGTGACTTTCTTTCTTTCGGCTCACCAAGAATATCTTTATCTAGATCATTTTAATTATTTGGCTTGGCGATTCACTTGTGTTGCTTAAGTCCATCACTCACGATTTTTCAGGTAAAGACCTATATATTAATGATATATGGTAATGAGATACTAT
>NC_051413.1:11208068-11208614 GCF_015228065.2 Penaeus monodon
AATACACCGGACGAAAGAAGCAGCCGAGATATAAAGACAGTGTGCCTGAGTATCAATTTTGCAGACACATAAGAGTGCATAGAGACAGTAGGAAAGCCTCTAAAGATTGTCAACTTTTTTACAAACTGTGCGGGCGCATATGCACGGCTGTGTGATCGGCCAAGGGTAGATAAGCTTAACTTACTTCAGAATGTGATTAGAAAGAAACGGAGGAAAGCATCGGAGTTAAGCAGAGGAAATGAGGATGGATAACAAAAGAAGTAAAAACAGGAGAAAAGGACAAAAACAGGGAAGGTAACGTGGCACACAAGAGAATCAAAGATATTCGTGACAAATTCGCACATTCAGTATTAATTTCTTGATTATGTTTATTTTTTTCTTTTTTGCCTAAGCTATCGAGCCACCACTTACAGTTTGAATCATCTCTCTTTACTACCATACCCTTACTAAGCCAGTAATAGAGGGCAATGCAGAAGTAGTGGAGTAAGAGGTCATTTTGTCCACAAATATAGTATCACCACCATGGATATAGGGGTAACTATGGCC
>NC_051413.1:11209423-11209952 GCF_015228065.2 Penaeus monodon
ATTTATGTGAAACATAATACCAGCACTGTGATACAACTTGACTTAGTGTATCGGTGCTTTGGGGATGCATAGAAAAAAGGGCTTTATATTAGTATCTTGCACTGGCAATCAAGATGGGAAACAAGAGAGTAAACAGGTAGAAGAGGGGTAATAATTGTGACCAAAAAAAGAAAAAGCCGCAGATAAGAAATATGGTGAATAATTTGATCTGTCCTAGTGTGACTGAATAGGCCTTGACAATTCACCTAGTTTTGTGCATTATTGGTTAGTGTGGTTTTTATTACAAGATCAATATATGTTCAACAATGATGGTTCTTATCTTGAAGGTAGAGTTGCTAGTTAGTTAACTGGTTAGATTATATATTTAATAATAGTAATTCCAATCACAACTAGACCTACAGGCAATCCAAAAAAGAAAGAAACGTACAAGTGTAATCAGCAGCTGGTGACAGTTTTTCAGTTACTGACGCTCTAATCTGATTCTGCCCTTTGTCATTACATCAAGGGTGAATTAATGAGTAGAGTAAAT
>NC_051413.1:11210220-11210737 GCF_015228065.2 Penaeus monodon
GAAAGGTGCAGTCCCACACCACTCCATGTCATAAAACAATTGCCTAACTCCTTCAAATAATGTCTGGCTAGTCAAAAATAAATAACAACATAATGTTTACAATCTGCATAGCATTTATAGCTTCAAATTATTGTATAAAATATACATACCGTGTACCTCGAACACAAATTATTTTCCCAAAACTTGTTAATCAATATACACACGTCCGATCAACATAGGAATCTAATCCAGTAACAGTAGGGCAACCTAGCTTTCTTATATTATTAAAATTTTAACTAACAAAATATTTGATTAACGCATTTTCGTGCATTAAACAACGCATTGGACGCGTATACACCCTCCTTGCTTATACTGAAGTTCGAATTTATCACTTAGAATAATAGGCATTTTATAACGTATCGTACTTTGATTTGAATTCGTAGAACGGCATTAATAGTCATGTTGTTACATTTTCTGCTATTCATTAATAATCATAACATAACATTAGATAGGCCATATATAGATGATGAATAAAACT
>NC_051413.1:11211745-11211951 GCF_015228065.2 Penaeus monodon
AGGAGAATATTTAAATATTAGGGATTACTTATTGAATCACAGGATGTCTTCAGTTGTGTCGAGGTTTGAGTTCAAAACTATGGTGGAAAATAATCCTTTATTTTATTTCAATATGTAATAGTTTGACAAAGACGCAATAATAATAAAAGTAGTAATACGGCAGCATAACCAAGTACTTTATTTAATATGTAAGTCAATATATCAAT
>NC_051413.1:11212598-11213099 GCF_015228065.2 Penaeus monodon
CTAGCCCCCCAACAAGTATATAGCTAGGCTATATACCATTAATATCAAATTATTTACCTGACCTACTAAAGAGGGGTCAGCACCTACATTATCAGTCCCTGCAACGTTGGACTATTCTGGAATCTGAAAGATTGCAAACAAGCCCCTCGTAATCAATCTTTTTATTAGAGACTTGCTTGTGTTTCAGTATACTAGTGGGTTTGTGATCCACTTCTTGATAACTCTTTACCTTTAGGTATATTAAAAGCTTTAAACACGACATGGTAGCCAGACACTCATGCTCTATTGTAGAATACCTCTTTTCAACGACGAATATTTTCTACTTTGCGTAGCCACAGGAAAAGGGAGAATCCTCCAAGTACTGTAGTAAGTACAGCACCAAGTCCACAGTCAGAAGCGTCTGTTCGAAGAATGAATGGGATGTTAGAATCAGTAATTTGAGAACAGGAATTGCACAAGGTAGATTTTAGCTTTCTCAAACCTTTCAACCATTTCTTTCGT
>NC_051413.1:11213190-11214796 GCF_015228065.2 Penaeus monodon
ATCATACCAAGAAAAGATTCGAAGTGTCCTTCTTTGTAGTTGGTTTGGAATCTGCATCAGAGCATCTATCTTATTATACTGAGGTTTCAGAATACTTCCCGTCACTCCAAAACCTAATATTTAATCTCATTAAACCCAATCTACACTTGGAGGGACGAACTGTCAGTGTGGTTTCGCAGAGGACGCTCCAGAACTGAGAATGATTGCGTCTATATGAGGTTCCACTCTTTTAGCATATAGAATATATGTCACAGTAAAAGGTTTACGTTAGGTAATCCAACCTATAATGGAGCCTCATGAGTCTAAACATAAGTTGCACAAGCCGTTACTATCCAAATGGGATCTCAAAATCCATTAACCTTTTTGTGTTGGAAATGCTGTCCAGATGTTTAGAATTTTCAGAGAGTGGGATCTGATAGTAAGCCTTTGTTAAATCTAGTTCCAAAAATAACGAACCATTAAGTTTTATGTAGATCATCTTCTATATTACAGGCTGGTTCAGCATGCAAAAGTGTGGGCAGAGTTAAGGGCTCTGTAGTCTATGCCGTCGATACGTACCATCAGATTTTCGTACCTTACCCGGGTGAACAGTGAGGAGAGACATAATCTAATGATTCCTTGCTTTATGTGTTTGTTCTACTTCCTCTTCAAGTGTGATTGCAGTGAGAGGTATGGGATATATCTTAGGCTCAAGCTCGGTAATACTGAGGGAGAATGTCAATGCCAACAAGAGAAGTACAACCTGGAGTTTTCTGAAAACAACAGAATCTTAAAAGTTCGATACAAGTTTTAGGATATCATTCTGCTGATTCATGTGTTATTCTGATTAATTTCAGCACCTGAAGTGTCATTAGACAGTAAAGAATCGGACTCTACCATCTGGTGTAATGGGATACATGTCACTTTCCTACATCTACCATGACTGATGCAACATCACTGGTTTACCTGGAATATTTCTAGACCTGAACTGTCATCCATTCCCTGGGCTTGTGATACCTCGCTCGTCGATTATACCTTTTTAGAAGATTGCTGATAAAGCTTGGGCTGACCTCTTTCCATAATCAAATAGTTTTACCTTATTTCTTCTCTCACATCACCGTATGGGGACCACTCCAAGTCCATTAGAAGTTATTAGCAGTATCTGGCATAATCCTAAACTTCGTCACCCTGGTACTGAAGAACGATCTGAGGATTTAACGTCAAAATAAGATCGATACCTGTTGAAGCTGATGTCAGCATTATGAACAGCTATCTTAGCCATTCTCTAGTTTATCCTGAGCTCTATGACATACTGAAAGTAGTTCGCTCGTCATCCTTGATACTCCTATCCTCCCATCATCTCTTAGCCTGTCAGAGGACCTCGCACAGCAAGACCATACAGGATTCGAAGGCGATAAAACCCAGTCCTGTCACTCGGAATTTCTGTCTGAGGGCTAAATAAAGTAGAATAAGATAGCGGTGCCAATCTTGGGCTGTCCATCACCAGCTTTCTTAAGGATGCTTTCAGAGTACTATGAAATCTTTCACGCTTCCATTTCCACTAGGTGATTGGAGTGGTGAAGCGAGCTTAATACCCAAAATTTTAGGAAGTTCCCTCGTTGTGAAG
>NC_051413.1:11215015-11216436 GCF_015228065.2 Penaeus monodon
CGTATAATCGCATGGGTTTTAATAGGGACGGGTTTTCACTCACCCTTTGTGTGACATTCGTTGCATTTTCACAAGATGGCAAAAATCTTCATCACGTCACTTCCCATACTTGGCCAATAAACTGATCTGTTACCCTTCTCAAAGGCTTTACGATGAGAAAAGTGGCCATCGGAGGAGACTCATGAGCATTGACGTTACTAGAGCTCGCAGTCGGCAGGCACGACAAAGACATCTTCCCCTCCTATCTGAAATTTTAGATTTTTATGCCTTGCGGTAAGCAATCCATCCTTTTCAATATACTCCGAACATCATACCATCACTGGTCATAGTGGGTTTTCTCGATTTGACCTTTTCCCTGACAGAAGAACGTGAGGGACAGGAACTTTGCAGTTTCGCAAAGTCCGTCGGAGTGATATTTACCGGTTGTCAATTTAGGCAGAACGAGAGGATGATCCTCTTGTTCTTGTACGCCCTGGTCTGTAATAGCCTGAACCTGGTCTTTTCTTATTGGCGGAGAATCAAATACATCAGTATTTGAATTAGAATCCTCGTACCCCTGGGATATTAACGCGATGAAGTACCCGCAAAATTTGAGAGGTCTCGCAAGGGCTATTCGTCCTCCAACAAAGTAGGGCAGGTGATATAACACAGCGAACCTGAGGAAAATAATCTAATCGCCCAAGTAATCGCAAACTTGACTAATTTATTGTTACTGTGATATCAATGTCGGGCGTACTTCGTTGAGATCAAACACATGAACAACCAGAGTCTCTAATGAGAGTGGAAACCCTCTGCCATTTACTGTAACTATTGACAGATATTTACGTGGTTTAAATCTGTAATGAAAAGCTAACTTTTCAGGATTCCTCTCTGAGGATACTCTTAAAAGCTAAAGGAAATTTTTAGGGCATCGACTCCTGTTAGTGACCAAATTTCCCCACATTTGTGACATTTGATTTCTTTGATAAGTTCTCCTTCACGACAGGCATGATTAACAGGGCTTATTCTCCGTACTTTTTCTTGTTTTGAAAGTGAGTGTTCCGACTTGGGATAAGCATTGTGAGCGGCAGCCCAATTAATCAGCCAACTGCACGTCTGATCAAGATTAGGAACATATGCTCTTTGATATATATCCTAAGATCCGGGGAAAAGGAATGATTTAAATATTGGTCAAGTATCATGAGCTCTAAGAGATTCGTAAGATTCGCGAGGGGGCCGCTACTATCTATCCACTGTCAGACGTCTACCGATATTAATTGAAAATTGTTATAGGTTTCCCCTACCTTGATTTTTCGCCAGCTCTAAGTCTTGTTCTATACACATTAGGGGGTCCTTACTAAACCATTAAGAAGAGCTTTTTCAACTGTTTATAATCAGCAGTTATTTCGGGGGACATGAGTATATTCTCTAACTGCTTTACT
>NC_051413.1:11216512-11217342 GCF_015228065.2 Penaeus monodon
TGTAAGGTGCAAAGTCTTCACCTTCTTGTTTTAACTGGAAATTAGTCTTCAGCACCGCTTACTGATGGAGATAAAGAATTTGTTACCGTTATTCCCACTTTTTTTAGCCAGTGCTACGTCTGAGCAACTTTACCTTCTCTCTTTCTGCTTCTAATTCTAGCCCTTTCTTTTCAGATCTTCTGTCTACTCCTTCAACTTTAATTCTCTCTCCTAGTTCGCTCCTCCCTTGCAATTGCTTGCTGATTTAAATGTATTTAGGTATGTCATCGCCTTTTAAACCTAAATTTCAGCTTGTTCTTTAAGATAATTGTAGAAAGTATGACCAGGCATCGTGCATTCAAGTACACTCATATCAATATAAAAAATTACAACAATTAGCTGGTAAATAATATAGGACGTACCCGCACCTAGCACAGTCTAGAAGGCGTAATCTGGCAACCTTAGACCATCAAAAAATACTCACTGATACAGGTAATACTGATCAAAACAGTCCTAAGGGCAATACGCAAATGGTGGACCGCTCCACACTTCCTCCCGCTACGCTAAGGCACTGTGGCACTTGTTCCCTCCGGCCCAAGGACGACAAAGAGGATTGTTATCCTAATTTATCACCAAAACCCAACCCTCAGAAATCTGCATCCTGGCAAGGTCGCCATTGTGAATATAGGTTCTTTTGATCAAAGGATGTCTTCAGTTCCGAGGGTTTGAGTTCAAACATATGTAATAATCCTTTGTTTTTATTTCATATGTATAATTGACAAAACGATAATAAATAAAAATAGTATCGGCAGCAGAACAAACTTTATTTAATATTAAGTCAATAATCAATA
>NC_051413.1:11217995-11218321 GCF_015228065.2 Penaeus monodon
GACATGCCTGTGGAACTTTTGACGATATAATATATTGTACTCATTGATTACTGTGTTCTCAACAACTTAGTGGTATTATGTGTATACCACATAATACCACTAAGTATGTTAGTTGCATACTCTTCACACGGTAATTCGATAATATGCAATGCCTGTATAATGACTTTAAAACGTAAATAATAGCAAATGATGATCAGGCTCCCAAAAAATTGTGTAACAATGTAATTCACTCTCTTTCATAAGGTATATATCGTTGATTTAGGAAGAATATCTATTGCTTTCCCTATCCTCGAACCGATCTTTACCTCCCCCCTTTCCTTCTACCC
>NC_051413.1:11218658-11220838 GCF_015228065.2 Penaeus monodon
CATTCAGGGCTGTCTATCCAGTAATACCTTCTCCAGTACCCTATGACGTAGCAATGAATTATTAATGTCAGAGTCGGTTGGGTATGACGTCTGAATCGGTAAATGATACATACCAGAAATTACAGGATAATTGTTCTTATAATACCTAAAATATATTGATTAATTTTCTCAACTATAATGCATCACATATGATATATGTAGCAAAACTGCTTTAGATTGTGACCAACATAGTAATGACAACAAAAATATAAAACAGAAGGCGAAACTTCCATTAGCTTTGTAGTAAAAAAGTGATAAAAATTCTGTAGGTTACTAAGTATATGGAACGCTTGTTGAGAGAAAGTAAGAGCGAAGATTTTGAATTTGCTTTAGAGGTATTTAATATAACCATCCTTGTATTCTCTCCCGCCCCCTCTTTCCAAAATGAATATAATAACTGGCTCCTCCCCCACAACCCCACTCCTATAAAAAGTATATTCTTTCTATCTTCTCGACTTCAGTTGCAAGAAAACATTTTGATGTAACTAAAAACCTGAAAGACAAGGTGTTGACTCTTTGATATTGGTTCCTATTTTCCATTTACATTTCATTCACGCGTATGCCCTTATCTATTTATTTTCATGTTTAAATGCATCATTAGTGCAGATGGGTTATATAACGTACCACCTTTGATCTCACCTAAGAGGAGACGGCATTAAAGGTCACTGATGTTACATCTCTGCTGCCATTCATAATCATCGCAAAATGTTGGAAATTATTGACATGCGTTAATGGTTCATTTCAGAATAATGAACATAATTATTATAATCATAAACTTGTCGTAGTTATGATTAACCAGGATGAAGCGGGATTTCAATGACATGCAGTGATAGCATACACTATAGAAAGGATTATCAGTTTCACTATTATATAGCATTACTCTTTTCTTTATATGGAATATTTTTTTTACTATATTAAAATGTACACTACTGCTCCCCCTTTCCTCTCCTCGATCTACAGCGCCCAACCCCCCTCTACCCTGATTTCAACTCTAAAACATTAATCCCCCTCCTCCTCCCCTTTCCCACAACACAAAAACTCATAATTGGTGTATTTATACATCGTCAACCGCAGACTGGCGAGCACAGCAATGCAGGGGACCGACTAACTGCACTTCCCTGGAAAGTACTGCCTTTGCTATTTCATTTCTGCTTTCCAGGCTTCAGATCGCCGTTTAATGTTTTCTAATTCAGCTGAAAGGATCATATTCCCAAAGAGGGATTTTGGGTCAGCTGCTTCTGTCGAATGTTCGTTGGGTAGATTCTCAGTAAGGTGGTATTCTTAATTTTCTTTCTTTTCTTTTTTTTTTAGTTTGTTTTTTATTAATTTTCTTTTTTCTATGTGTTTCGTTTTGAGTTTTTTTAATGATCTTTTTTCCTTTCTTGTTTATTTGATATCGACTTTCTTTTTTCTTTTCTTTTTTTCATTTCCAGTTTTATATTGTTTTCTTTTTCTTTTTCTTTTTTTTTCCTTCGGATTACCTTTAATGCTTTTCTTTTTCATGTTTGTATTTCTCGTTTAACTCTTTCTTCTTTTCTTACTTGTTTTTGCCTGTCTCTTTCTACCTTGTATACCATCGTAGTTCTATTTGTACATTTCCTTACAAATAATATTTCATCTTTGTCGTATTCTCTCTCCCCCCACTTTCCAAAAATTATAATAACCATATTCTTCCACCCTTCCTCTCCCCCCCAAAAAAAAAAAAATCCTAGGTATTGGTTTAAATCTTTTCACTTAATTTTACTTATCTATTTTATTTAAAGTTTAAATGCATCTTTACAAATGGGATATAAAGCGTATTGACTAATAACTTATAACTAATACGAGATGACTTTTATGATCCGTGCTGTTACATCAATACAAAATTTTGGACTTTATACTTAAGCTTAATCATTGCAAACCTAACCTTGACAGGATGAACTTATAATAAATATAGATGATGCTGGGTATCGATGACATACAGTGACTTTGATAACAGATCATAGTATATGGTGATCAGGTCTACCAGTATACTGTGGAACATTATATTTCTTATAGGGGATATATTGCTGCTATGAAAAGTATACACTATTTCATCTATATTCCTCAACTCAATCTACAGTCACCAACCCGTCCCCTCTACCCTGTTATCAATACTACAT
>NC_051413.1:11220915-11221062 GCF_015228065.2 Penaeus monodon
GCAAACAACACAAAAATCAGAATTGGCTCTTTTACACAACGGGGACCACAGACTGGCGAACACGGCAGTGCAGTGGACCGACTAACTGCACTTCCCTGAAAAATACTGCCTTTGCTAAGTTCACCATTAAGCTTGCTAAAATTTCCA
>NC_051413.1:11221162-11222241 GCF_015228065.2 Penaeus monodon
ATCTTATTCCTACTTTATTTGCCCTCAGAGAAATGATGACAGGACTGGGTTTTCTGCCTTCGAACTCCTGTATGGTCGTGCTGTGCGAGGTCCTCTGACAGTGCTAAGAGATCTATGGGAGGATAGGAGTATCAAGGATGACGAGCGAACTACTTTTCAGTATGTCATAGAGCTCAGGGATAAACTAGAGGAATGTGCTAAGATAGCTGTTCATAATGCTGACATCAGCTCAACCAGGTATCGATCTTATTTTGACGTTAAATCTCAAGATCGTTCTTTCAGTCCAGGTGACGAAGTTTTAGTATTATTGCCAGATACTGCTAATAAACTTCTAATGACTTGGAGTGGTCCCCATACGGTGATGGAGAGAAGAAATAAGGTAAACTATTTGATTATGGAAAGAGGTCAGCCCAAGCTTTATCATGCAAATCTTCTAAAAAGGTATCATCGACGAGCGAGTGTATCACAAGCCCAGGTAATGGATGAAGTTCAGGTTCTAGAAAGTATTCCAGGTAACAGTGATGTTGCTCAGTCATGTGTAGATGTAGAAAATGACATGTATCCCATTACACCAGATGGTAGAGTCGATTCTTTACTGTCTATTGACACTTCAGGTGCTGAAATTAACTCAGAACTAACACATGATCAGCAGAATGATATCCATAAACTTGTATCAGAATTTTCAGATGTGTTTTTCAGAAACTCCAGGTTGTACTTCTCTTGTTGAGCATGACATCTCCCTCAGTACTACCGAGCGTTTGAAGCCTAAGATATATCCCATACCTCTCCACCTGCAATCACACTTTGAAGAGGAAGTAGAACAACTACATAAGCAAGGAATCATTAGATTATCGTCTTCTCCTCACTGTTCACCCGTGGTAATGGTACGAAAATCTGATGGTACGTATCGAATGGCTATAGACTACAGAGCCCTTAACTCTGCCACACTTTTTCATGCTGAACCAGCCTGTAAGATAGAAGATGATCTACATAAACTTAATGGTTCTGTTTATTTTTCTGAACTAGATTTAACAAAGGCTTACTATCAGATCCCACTCTCTGAAAGATCTAAACCTCTG
>NC_051413.1:11222391-11222624 GCF_015228065.2 Penaeus monodon
GCTAAAGATTGGAAACCTCATCTAGAAGCAATCATCTCAGTTCTGGAGCGTCTGCGAAACCACAACTTGACAGTTCGTCCCTCCAAGTGTAGATTTAGGTTTAATGAGATTAAATATTTAGGTTTTGTGATTGACGGGAAGTATCTGAAACCTCAGTATAATAAGATAGATGCTCTGATGCAGATTCCAACACCAACTACAAAGAAGACACTTCGATCTTTTCTTGGTATGAT
>NC_051413.1:11222718-11222810 GCF_015228065.2 Penaeus monodon
ACGAAAGAAATGGTTGAAAGGTTTGAGAAGCTAAAATCTACCTTGTGTCAATATCCTGTTCTCAAATTACCTGATTCTAACATCCCATTCAT
>NC_051413.1:11223041-11223221 GCF_015228065.2 Penaeus monodon
GAACACAGCTAAGTCTTCTAATAACAGATTGATACGATGGGCTTTGTTTGCAATCTTTCAGATTCAGAATAGTCCACGTTGCAGGGACTGATAATGTAGGTGCTGACCTCCTTAGTAGGTCAGGTAAATAATTTGATATTAATGGTATATAGCCTAGCTATATACTTGTTGGGGGACTAG
>NC_051413.1:11223794-11223888 GCF_015228065.2 Penaeus monodon
TATTGATATATTGACTTAATATTAAATAAAGTTTGTTCTGCTGCCGATACTATTTTTATTATTATTGTTTTGTCAATTATACATATTGAAATAA
>NC_051413.1:11224428-11224953 GCF_015228065.2 Penaeus monodon
AGATCGTTCTGGATTGCAATAGTTTTATTCATCATTCTATAATGGCCCACTAATGCATGTTATGATTATTATGAATAGCAGACATGTAACAACACTGACTATTAATGCCGTCTACTAATTCAAATCAAAGACGATACGTTATATAAGCCTATTTATTCTAATGATAAATTCGAACTTCAGATAAGCAAGGGAGGGTATACGCGTCCAAAGGTGTTATGCACGAAAATGCGTTAATCAAATATTTTGTTAGTTAAAATTTTTCAATAATATAAGCAAGCTAGGGTTCGCCCTACTGTTACTGGATTAGATTCCTATGTTGATCCGGACGTGTGTATATTGATAACAGCTTTTTGGAAAATAATTTGTGTTCGAGGTACACTGTATGTATATTTTATACAATAATTTGAAGCTAAATGCTTATGCTTAGATTGTAAACATATTGTTGTTATTTATTTTTACTAGCCAGACATTATTTGAAGGAGTTAAGGCAATGTTTATGCCTGGTAGTGGGTGGACTGCCACATC
>NC_051413.1:11225174-11225374 GCF_015228065.2 Penaeus monodon
GAAACACGTTTTGTTTGCGCTGTTTTGTTTGAATATTTGTTTGTCTATTTACTCTACTCATTAATTCATTTTGATAATGACAAAGGCAGAATCAAGATATAGAGTGTCAGTACTGAAAATCTGTCACCAGCTGCTGATACACTTGCTTGTTTTTCTTTCTTTTTGGATATGCCTGTAGAGTCTAGCTTGTGATTTGAATT
>NC_051413.1:11225416-11225642 GCF_015228065.2 Penaeus monodon
CTCCTTCAAAATAAGAACCATCATGTTAACATATATGACTTTGTAATAAAACCACACTACAATAATCACAAACAGGTTGAATACCAAGGCTATTCAGTCACACTGTGTACGATCAAATTATTCACCAAATTTCTTATCTGCGGCTGTCACAAATTATACCCCTCTTCTACCTGTTTTACTCTCTTGTTCCATCTGATTGCCAGTGCAAGATACTAATATAAAACCC
>NC_051413.1:11226466-11226892 GCF_015228065.2 Penaeus monodon
TACAAAAAAGGCCCATAGTTACCCCTAATCCATGGTGGTATACTATATTTGTGGACAAAGACTCTACTCCACTACTCTGCATGCCCTCATTACTGGCTTAGTAAGGGTATGTAGTAAGAGAGAGAGTCAAAATAAGTTGGGGCTCCGATAGCTTAGGCAAAACAAGAAAAAAATAAACATAATCAAAGAAATTAATACTGAATGTGCGAATTTGTCACCGAACTTTTATCTCTTGTGTGCCACGTACCTTTCCCTGTTTTGTCCTTTTTTTTCTTGTTTTACTTCTTTTGTTCCATCCTCATTCCCCTGCTTAACTCCGATGCTTTCCTCTTTCTCTCTATCCTTTCTGAAGAAGTTAAGCTTATTATCCCTTGGTCGATACTAACCAGCCGTGATTTGCTATTTAATTAAAAGTTCAACTTAGAG
>NC_051413.1:11227549-11227940 GCF_015228065.2 Penaeus monodon
GGTTTTACCTGCAAGTGAGTGATGGACTTAAGCAACAAAGTGAATCAGCAAGCAAATAATTAAAATGATTAGATAAGATATCTTGTGTGGGAGCCGAAGAAAGAAAGAATTCCCAGAACTTCTAAAAAACGTGGCAGAACGAACCATAAGGGGCCACCTTCACCGCGACTTGAATCTGTCCACGCGAAAGTCCGTGCCAAAATCTCTTCTCAGCATGAGTATGAAGCACAATAGACGCTTGTTTTGCAACGAGTACACGAGTTCGACTCCAGAGCAAAAGGTACCTTTAAATGTGCCAGAACAAGCGCGAAAACAATACGTCAAAGCTAGTAAAACAGCTTTTCTTCATGATGACCTGGGGTGCTTTTAATGGTAAACATGGTGCTATGCA
>NC_051413.1:11227979-11228455 GCF_015228065.2 Penaeus monodon
TACCACAGAACACAATGTTGCATGAAAAGAACTATCTAGATGTACTGAAAGACTATCAGCACTGGTTTTCCGACCTCCACCAAGTGGCATGCTGTACCAACCCATAGGTGCAAAGATGTTAGAGACTGATGGGTTGAGACTGACATAACGGGCATCGAATGGCCGGGCAACTTACCAGATCTCAGCCCAATTGAAAATACGTGGACATACATAAAGAATGGACCATCGGACAAGAATATGCTTACAGTGCCACAGCTGAAGGACGCCTTCCCGGAGCTGTAGCTGGAGATCAGTTATTCCTTCTTCAGTAAACCGGCCCTCAGGAGAGCCGATGGAAGACTTACCAAATGCTTTGAGTCTATAAAAAATTGTATGTGATACAATTCTTTCATTATCCAAAATGTTTTTTTTTTTTTTGTTAGTTTTGCAGATATTAAGGTAGTTTTTGCTTAAGGTCGCAACTGTTATGGCCGATA
>NC_051413.1:11228632-11228964 GCF_015228065.2 Penaeus monodon
CACACACACACACAAATAGGTATATACAGATAGCTTCATACAAATATATGTGCATTGATGTACAGCAGTGCGTACCTACCCGCCCTGAACTCACGGCTCCGCAGAAAAACAAGGCGCCCTCCTTCTGACTTCCACCAATGGGCGTTTTTGCCTTCAGTGGAGAATTTTCGCGATCCTTCCTCCGGCCGCCCGAAAGAAAAGACGCCCAGAAAGAATACCATTGAGAAGTGGGCGGCCGGGATCGGAAAGCATTGGGAACGAGAGACTGGCAGCTGAGTAAACAAAGGGTGTTTACATGCCTCGCGAATTCAGTTGGGCGGTGAGTCGAGTGC
>NC_051413.1:11229303-11229557 GCF_015228065.2 Penaeus monodon
TTTCCTTTGAAAATACCTTACGTAAAATCGCATATATAAAAACAATTTCCGTCCAGTGATTTTCCGTCAAAGGCTGCCGTAGACTCACTAGGCTCAGACCGAGGATCAAAGACCAGACACAAATGGCGCTCAGTTAACGCCGTGTGAATTTTACTGAGATTGTGTTCATACAGGAAGGGAAAATTGGAGAAATGATAATTGCCACGGTGAGGGGAAGATCATAATAGGATGTTTTTCCTAATTTAAGGCACACT
>NC_051413.1:11229695-11229879 GCF_015228065.2 Penaeus monodon
AGCAGATTATTATTTTAAGTCAAAATTGCCGGTGTACCCATGAAAGCGTAAATATTCTGGATTAGAAAGCGGATTATTTTCCGTATTTGTGGCGAATAGACCATCAAGGGCAAACAAGTAAACATTTAGTTTATACGTTTTTAGTGAAATGAAGATGCGACAACCTATATCGTATTTTTCGAAA
>NC_051413.1:11230477-11230729 GCF_015228065.2 Penaeus monodon
ACATTAAACAAACAAAGAAGATAACCGCAACATTATAAGCCTCAAACTAGGCTTATTGTTGCATATATTTATTATTATTTGCCTACGATATCTTCACATTGATTATTGGAATACGATGAAGACGATATACTGTGTCTCGAGATTGGGATCCGTGTGATGACTTTGTAATTTTAGACATTGTTCGCTTTATTAATGTCACTTCTTTCACATCTATTAGTCTGTTTGTCTACTGTAATTATTTTTTTTCTGAAA
>NC_051413.1:11230948-11231295 GCF_015228065.2 Penaeus monodon
AAATAATGATAAAAAATCATCCCCATCCAGAGATACAGACTCAGTATATTTTAAGTCGCAATTTTTTAAACTTTATAACTTTATAATAGAAAGACAGGCAGATAAACAGACCAAAGAGCACACAAAGAGATGTGTATATAGAGAAAGAGATAGACCAACAAATACATACACGCCAGCGATGGGAAGCAATACGTATTGTATGTAAAACCTGAAACCTTTGGGCAATACACGAAAAGAAGACTCAGCACACATTTTCTTGGTGTTGTGTAAATTGCCTCTGCTGGGTGAAGGTTTGTTGTTCTTTGCCAGATATTTATTCCCTCGGTTACTATAGGGAAAACATGTAG
>NC_051413.1:11231467-11231567 GCF_015228065.2 Penaeus monodon
ATACGTGTGAAGAGAAGGAAACAGATAGAGAAAAAAGAGGAAGAAAAAGAGTAGGACTATGAAGGCAAATTTAGGGAATAAAGAGAGAAGAAATGTGGTG
>NC_051413.1:11231629-11231895 GCF_015228065.2 Penaeus monodon
AACTTACATGGAGAGAAACGGCAATGTGAAAATAGGGCAAACAAATCGCATTAACACACACTGCATTTAGTTTATTGCTTGCTGTGTACAGACCCATGCTTTCTTCTTTACCTTCTCAGCTGTGGCGTCAAACACTGGTTTCTTTGGGGTCATGTTTTTGATTGCATTAGTCCGTAATTGCAGTGATTAATGATATTGAGTTTCTTAGAATGAAGTGAGATTGGTAAGTCATTTTGGCTACACCGTTAAAGTTTTTATTTCTGTTG
>NC_051413.1:11232110-11233266 GCF_015228065.2 Penaeus monodon
GCAGAGAGCATATTTGTCTGCTAGAATTTATAATTGTTTTGGTATTTCTTGCTTATATGGAGTAGAGTGCATTTAGACGCAAAATAATCAATTATTGAGAAAATTTGAGTTATAAAGTTTAAAAAAATTGCGACTTAAAATATACTGAGTCTGTATCTCTGGATGGGGATGATTTTTTATCATTATTTCCTCGCTTTGATGAATGCGATATTCATAAGTAATAATGCAACTTTTATCAACATCGTAAAAATACTGTATCAAATATATACAACAATCAAGGAATAACAGAACATTTAGAAAACAATAACAACAATGGTTTTACTTGTAACTTTCCAGGATTTTTGATACATATAATGATAATACTGAATCATAACATACACATTGATTATAGGACTGTTTTCGTCAGATACATGAAACAGGAATTAAACTGTTGTTATTCTTAGGGTTGAAAATACCGAATTCCCAGAGGTTAACGTGCCAGTCAGTCAGGCGATTCCACTGTCTGGTATCGAAATGTCACTGATTACTTGACTTTTATCCCTCGTGTCAGCTATTGTGTTCGAGCATGCTATTTTCACTTTGTTTTGTCCTAGGTAAGAATTAACACGCATGAATGGATCACACTATCTGATCCAACGAAGTGAAGTGTGTGTGTTTTATATTAAGAAATCCTTGTAAATGTCATAAAGGTAACTAAATTCGGCAAATCCAGAAAGATACCATTGCAATATACTATACTATTTTACTGTAGGAACATCCTTATGTACATACAGCAGGCCAATAGATACACTTTCATAATACCCCTTCAGAATTTCAGCGAAATGGGGCTTTCTTGGTAAAGGAATAACAATAGACAGCATTCATTACGTTATCAGTGAAAGGAACAAGCCGAAGTGGAGCCAAAGGAACGATAACGAAACTTATTACAACAGCTGTTACACAAGGGAAGCAGCTGTGCATGTATTCCTTTGTATGCAGCGCAGCTTGAATTGCCAAAGTATATGTCAGAGTCAGATATGTTTTACTAATTGCTCGTGTGAATAGCTTTGTTTCCATTATATTGTTGTTTTAGGTAATATTACTCCCTGAATGGATTCACTGTTTGAGTCATATGTTATTATTCCTAATCTGTTTTAGATATTTGGATAGAATTGGT
>NC_051413.1:11233480-11233661 GCF_015228065.2 Penaeus monodon
TCACTTCATAAAAAGGAATAATTTTGCAGTCACTCATTAACATTTATACATTTTAATCGTCATGATGCACAAATAATCATATGATTGAAGAATAAAAAGGAGGAGAGAACCGAGCACTATTGTTCTTACTCTGTCCCATTCTTCCCTTAGTGAATGATTTCATTTGACGTCCAAAGAAGTC
>NC_051413.1:11234244-11234481 GCF_015228065.2 Penaeus monodon
TTTGAGCTTACTCCGGAATCCACTGACCGCTCAAAGCAAAGACTTTGTTTTACGGATGTTACACCAAAGGAATCCCTTTGGGACATAGGTACATATGTGTGTGTGTGTAAGCAGTAACACGGTTAGAATGATTCCAGAGGCTCTAGACTACGTAAAGTCGACACGAGCTCTGGTCAGCAGCACAAAGTGTGATATTCCTGTCTTTGTTGGCTATTATGGTAGAGAAACTGAAATACA
>NC_051413.1:11234519-11235000 GCF_015228065.2 Penaeus monodon
CCGTCGCGCCTTTGCGTTGAGGTGATCAGCATTTTGAATAATGGGCGTAATTAATAAACACATGATTGGCGTTTGTGGTTATCTTTTGTAGTTCATTCAACAGGAAAGGGGAGTCAATGGCACGGAAAATGCATAAATGTTTTTTGATAATTAAAATGCATTTTTTTTTTTTTAATAATTCATTTGATTGTCTGACATTTGCGTTTTGTACTGCTTCCTGAGCCAATCAGTGATCTGAATATGATATAAAAAATTAATTCTCATAATGATGTAATTAGACTACTATTTTTGTACACTATAGTATTTGCTGTTAGTACAATCTATCGTTATATATCTGATGAATGAAGCCCAATCAACAACTAACTTCACGGTTTTAACTGAATATTTTGGACTAGTTACATTCAATTAAGCGTATAAATGCTTATTCTACATATGATAACGACAATAAAAATTTGCGTTTGTGTGTATGTGCGTGTTTATG
>NC_051413.1:11235742-11235809 GCF_015228065.2 Penaeus monodon
ATTACACACCCAGGGTACAGAACATTAATCCATAGCGGTTGGGTTAAGGCTCAGGGGTTGAGTTTAC
>NC_051413.1:11236047-11236354 GCF_015228065.2 Penaeus monodon
TAAAAATAAAAGAGAGACGGGATCGAAACATAATAAAAATAGGGCTAAGCGTAATAATGAAATTAACAAAAGAATAACAGACGAAAAAATCAATTCACTTCAAAGGTCTTGACTGAATGAGCAAGTACTTCATCAATATTAATGTCTGAACATGAGCGCTTTATGGTTATCATGCATTTGGAGGAAGGTTTTAGTAATTGTGAATGACTTTTCACCTCCTTCAACAAACCAATCATTTAAAGAGAATTACTATAATTCAGTATATTATTTATAGCATATAATTTGCTGTACTGATATGCCATAAAAA
>NC_051413.1:11236843-11237151 GCF_015228065.2 Penaeus monodon
TTCAAGCGTCTACTTCTTTATTCAGAAGTGCTGTCACATTATTTTCAAAGTTCAGGTCTTCTCGTGAGATACTGGAGAATTTAAGCGACATTAAATCTATCGCTGGAAAAAGATTTCATCTCAGAACGAACCAAAACACCCAGGTGAAACGTGTCTTCATAATTTCAAGGTCGGCTATCAACAGGTGGGATTTTGTAGTATAATATTGGGATGATGATAAATATTGATGGTAAAAAACGTCTATAAAGAGATAAAGCTTTCGCGTGGCTGAGTAATAGGTACGTGATCTTTTTAGCAATGAGTTTGCT
>NC_051413.1:11237620-11237970 GCF_015228065.2 Penaeus monodon
CAAACTAACCATCACATTTATCTGTATACAAAAGACAAACACATTCCCCAAGAACAAAGGAGAGTCAAGGGAATTCTTTACCCCATATATTCTAAACACAAAGAAGACAGAGGTCCAGCACAAAGTCCATGGAAAGATTATGGAACACGTGAATTTTTAATTCCTTGGGATGATATGTAAACATAATAGGAAATCTGAAATATCTAAAGGGAAGTTCTAGTAGAGTGTACTCTGCCTAAATGATATATGATGCAGTATCTGATATATTGGATAAAACAGATTTTAACATAAAACTATTATATTAATAATGTTAAGGTATACATAATTGTGGGTTGATTGATATACAATGA
>NC_051413.1:11238046-11238311 GCF_015228065.2 Penaeus monodon
TGAATTTATTACAAAGATGTATAAACAATGTTTTTAGATAACATCAAATGTTGCAATACTTCTTATTCTAATGCTCTGTTTTCTGCTCCACAGTTCATATGGTTTTATGTTTTATCTTTTATGTGTGTGTGTGTGAAAACAGAAATGAATATGATTGTGCGAGTGCCACATCATCCACTCTTTCTTTGTTTTTCACTTTCTAAACTCCCTCATTCTTCCTTTCTGTTTATGTTTCTCTCCAATCTATTCTCTGTCTCTTTACTAT
>NC_051413.1:11238479-11238759 GCF_015228065.2 Penaeus monodon
AACCAACCTCCTGTCAAACACGTATACGTAAACCCAACCACACTGACAATTTTCCTTCAAATCCCTCCCCCCTTCCCCCAAGCACACACTAACCACACAAAACGCAAAAGCCTGCAATAAATCCTCGCCAGACAGAATGCAATCAATGTTTTCATCAACGTGCGTTTTAGTGGTCTTCAGCTGACTCAAAAAATTCATTATTACAACTCTAATGAGTCTCTCTATGACCTCTTTCTGACTAAAGCTTTTGTTCCAGTGTTTTATGCTTTCCTTTATTCAT
>NC_051413.1:11239255-11239494 GCF_015228065.2 Penaeus monodon
CGATCAAGGTACACCAAATCTCTAAAGTGGCTTTAGAAGCTTTGCAGTCGACCGGAATGAATAATTACAAAATTAGTGATTCGGGTTGGAAACACCAAAAATACCTTCTACTTAATCCGACGTAAGAGTAGAGTGTGGGCGAGTTTATAACAAGGATGTTTCGAAACGTTCACTTCACGTACATAAAAGTAGATTGCTTAGACTTAATGTTGTTAATAATCTTCCTGCAAGCACGAAAT
>NC_051413.1:11239870-11240104 GCF_015228065.2 Penaeus monodon
GAACCGGGCGCTGAATGATAATGGAGGGAGGGTGTTATTCGTGATTATATATACACTGTGGGCCGGTAGATTTTGTAGACAGATAGATACACAAAAATACAGTACGGGTTTAGGTACAGTCATGTCTTTCTTCTGTAGTTCCTAGCTAGTTATTGATTGGAGTATGATGAGATATGAATAATTATATAGTTGGATCAATTAACATCGCTAGCAGAAATTCCTTTTACAGTACCG
>NC_051413.1:11240144-11240695 GCF_015228065.2 Penaeus monodon
AGTGTCGTTTAAATCCTTATTATTAGGAAATCGTAGTTGGGAGAACTATCTGGAGTAAATTCTGTTTAGATTAATGATAACATTAGCCTGCGGAATGCCACACGATTATTTTTATGCCATTAAATACGGTATATTATGCATATCTGTTGACAAAATTATGCATCATATACACACAACGGTCTGCATGAATAACAAAAAAATGTAATTCACAGCAAAGTAAGTTTAACATGCAGAAGGGTAGGTCCTTAAGCCTATATTTGAATACTTCCAACTGCAGATGAACAAACCACTCCGGAAAGCACCTCCCTTAATGTTGCCGAGGGAAGCCACTACAGGAAATAATTTACATCTACTTCATAGATTGTGTTCAGCCATAAAGTGATAATGCAAACACAAATTCGTAGAATTTAGAGGTTGAATAGATGGACGATGATTGTTTACTTTACAAAACGCACACACACAACAATGTTTTAATATTTCGATATAGAACATGAAAGTGTAGATTCGCTATGAACGAAATGTATAGATATTAGAAAGCTGTCCTCTATATA
>NC_051413.1:11240805-11241178 GCF_015228065.2 Penaeus monodon
CGAATTTTAAAATGTAAACACCCACAGTCGATTCCTCATTCCTCTCTCTGTTTTCTGCCTCGTGTTGGACATCGAGCAGAAGCCAGGGTGCTTTCCAGACCTCCCAGTGGAGGGCAGCTGAAACGTGTAATATCTCGATAAAGAACATGTGAGTGTAGATTCAATTTCACACCACTTTTCTTCCTTCTTTTATCTTCTTTCTTCTATGTCATTTTTTCCATGGCACAGCATGCGTTGCAGATGTAACGGTGTTTATCCTGGAGTTTGGCTCTCCAATTTCCGGCATTTGCCTTTCATGCAATATTTCGTGCATTGCAAGTTCGCATTTCATGTGTCGCTAGCTCATGCAGTAGTGCATTACGAAAAATTCATG
>NC_051413.1:11241392-11241568 GCF_015228065.2 Penaeus monodon
GTATAATCATAACCGTAGCCTGTTATAGATATGGTATTCCTATTTCAGTTAACTAGCTCACATTACCACGTCTTTTTATCTTACATGTTAATTGTTGTCTTGCTATTAATCCTGAATTTTGACGTTTCTCAAACTAAGAGATAAATAACAAAGATCTTTTGCAAGCAAACTACTTT
>NC_051413.1:11241725-11242061 GCF_015228065.2 Penaeus monodon
AAGCACCCTGCCTTAAATCCTCTAAGACCGCACCTTCCCCTAGCCTTTCGACCCTTCTTTTTTTCTCCAAATTTCCTTTTTTTCACGAATCAAAGCACTCAGGGGTCCGGCCCTTACCCGCCTTTGGCCCGATCCTTCAGGGAGACCGTTTTTCACCCTCTGCCCCCGGATTCCCAGGCTTCAGGAGCCGGATAGATGAAAGAGCAGAGAGCGTAAAAGAATAGCCTCGGAGAGCGAGCGGCGGAGGAGGAGGAGAGACGCACAAAGTAGAGGCGGGAGATGGGTAAACACGACGTGTTTGCCTGGACAGAGAGCGCGTTTTATCCTGAGATCCTC
>NC_051413.1:11245145-11245248 GCF_015228065.2 Penaeus monodon
TGTTACGTATTCTCAGGACAATATCTCAAGATGAACTTTAGCGCGAAAGTTAGCTGCCTGCGAAGTATCCGCTTTGAGACGCTCTCGCTTTATCACCCTCGCT
>NC_051413.1:11245528-11246524 GCF_015228065.2 Penaeus monodon
ATCACTTATGCATTCGTGTTATCAGTGTCTCTATGAAACCAACTTGGTAATTAAAACCTTAATTAATCATAAAACATTCTTTCATTCGATTTCTGATTTCTCGTATTAAGTTAGACTTTCGACCTTTCCAGTAGACTTTGGCCTTTTACCGAGAACCGCATTCGATTTTAGGATCTGGTTCACTCGCTCCATTTAAGAGGAATCTGAAGCTGTCTGCGCGATTGTCATGTGATATGAATCGTCTTACAAGAGATTCAGGTGAAAAATACTGCACTCTTCAGGCTGCTCCTTAACGCTCTCTCTTTCTATCTCTGTTTCTTGCGTTAATTTCGAGGTTTCACTGTTTTTGCACTTCGTTTTACCTTCTTTCTTTCTTCTTCCCTCTTTCTCTCCCGTTTCTCCTAATCTCCGTTCTTTCCTCCATCTCCCTTTTTGTTCTCCCTTGTTTTTTTTTTTTCTTTCTTTCTGTTTCGCCGATTCCTCTCTCTTCTTACCTCCATCTTTCTCTCTTCATTTCTTCTCCACTTTCTCCCATCTTCCCTCTCTCTATCTCTCTCTTTAGTTATTCTTCCTCGCTCTTCCCTTTTTCCTTTCTCTTTCTTTCTCCCGAAAAGCAATATAACATAAAATTAACTGGCCATTATTCTACTAGTATTTTCTTTAAAATATAATGATAATAGATACATTCAAAATACATCTCGACGAAAATATTGGTATAAAGAATAAAAACAAACATTTAATAATATATTAACAATATATTTTATATTTTAATAACTATTGTCATAAAATGTTATGCCGAGTAACTGAATACAAATTTATCTCAAAGGTATTTTCATAATCATTTTCCAAATGTATGCAAATACATGAAAACTCGTTTCAATATATTTGCATCAACATGAACATGTGAACACACAAAAGCCACGATGACAGTGTATTCAATCTCGAATTTTTCCGAGAGAATTGTAGATCGGTCTAGCCATGTTTTCATCACATTAT
>NC_051413.1:11246565-11246697 GCF_015228065.2 Penaeus monodon
TAAGATTTTCTCTGAATTCCCATGGAGGAGGGCGGAGGAAAACATGAGATTTGAAACATTTTGGTGTTTCTGTGTCTTCCTCCCCACCCCCCCACCCACCTCCCCTTCTCCAACTCTGACTCTCGCTGTCAC
>NC_051413.1:11246966-11247031 GCF_015228065.2 Penaeus monodon
AGAACCAATACAATAGACCTTGATCTAGCTAACTTTAGTCACTCAGGGTAAGCAACAGCAATACG
>NC_051413.1:11247917-11248155 GCF_015228065.2 Penaeus monodon
TATCAGCTCACATATACACAAACCCACTAATATAAAGAGCACATCCCTACCGCTTTTCATCCCAGCCTCCAATACACAGATAAAGAACCTAACTTCCAGCAGATAAATAACCGAAAAGCCTCTTCCTTCAGAAACTCTCCCATCGCGAGGTCCTTCCCCATCCTGGCCGAGGGACTGGCTAATGCCCTCGAGATGCGGGATCAAAGAACGGGGAATTCCGGCTCAGGCATCCTGGATC
>NC_051413.1:11248398-11248471 GCF_015228065.2 Penaeus monodon
CAATTTGTTTTCGAAGCAAAATAGGCGAAAAAGAAACAGATCCTGCAAAAAAAGTATAAATGATAAGATCCGG
>NC_051413.1:11248611-11248963 GCF_015228065.2 Penaeus monodon
GGCACAGATCAATCTAAGATATTAAATGAAAATACTGTGAGAGGACGAGGAAGAAGAATAGTAAAGTAAAAAGAGAGATAAAAAATAAACTGATAAGTTATATAAATTAAATTACTCGTATACAGAACTCTGGCACTAAGTATATTCTCGAGAAATTAAAATATTTTGTGCGTATTTGTAAGAAAAATAAAATCATATACGAAAATAAGGAAAATGATGAATACAATAATAAAATATCATTAATGTTAACGATTACAATATCTGACATATTATCGTTATTATTGATTTTTTTTTTATTGAGAGATATGATAATATTAAGAATGATTCGGCCAGGAATACTAGTAATAATAGT
>NC_051413.1:11249153-11250225 GCF_015228065.2 Penaeus monodon
ATCAATAGAAATATGTAACATTGGATTACTGCATTTGATGAAAACTAATGTATAATGTTGCTCTTATTGTTTTGCCTTGTATGCCTTGTCTGTACTTCTGGGTTCATCTGCGTTAATTTGATGTTATCGTCGTTATTATCGCTATTACTACTACAACAGTAATTATTATCTTGATTACCGTAAAAAAAAACATGACCATTATCACCATCGCCATCACTTAGAAAATTAGTATTGTTGATCAAATATCCTTTAAAGATTCTGTGACTACTATAGACATAATGTACGAATGACTTCATTTAGCTAACAGATTTAACTAATAATATATACATAATTATAAAAAAAAATTTGGCAGTACATAGTTGCTTTCATTCACCTGCCGCTAAATCCGGCATATCATATAGGTTAATCATAATTGATAAATAAAAAATTACATTTTTCCTGTTTTTGTGAAGACAATGTTATTCGCTGTATGCTACTTATAGTGTTGCCTATCTTACTCAATTTCTTGTCTGATCCACGTTTAAGGTCTTAATGATTTGACACAATAGGCTTAGCAGTGTAATCAATATAACGAAACCCTTTGCATATAGTCATTCAAAACTAAGGCACATAAACAATACACTAGCCATGCAAAAGACTCAAAGCTCCCTTCTTTAAGCTACATGAGTGTCCAGTAATATCTTAATGTTCCGGCACAATAGGCATAGTAGTGTAATCAATATATACTAAACAATTTATATATAGTCATTCAGAACCTTGGCACACAAAGCGGACAATACACTAGCTATTCCAGACACTCAAATCTCCCTTCTTTAATGACTTACACGATTGTCCAACAAGATGGATTCCTTTCGTGCAAGCTGAGGCTTCCTGAGTTAATTAGTCAGTGGCTATTAAGCAGACACAATACAAAATTTAAACAAACAATATATTCTCTGTGTTGCATGATTCTACAGGAGATTAAAGAAATGCTGTGTGGAGACTATTGTTTTTTTTGTGCTATGTGTTTCACTGCATTAAGTATATTATCATGACATGATAATCTGTAATTGCAAAATAAAACTCTGGTAGA
>NC_051413.1:11250314-11250404 GCF_015228065.2 Penaeus monodon
AAGAAATGTTGTCCATTTTATTTCTTCTGCATTTATGTGTTACTATTATCATTAAAGTTTTCTCCTTATCATCGTTATCATGTCTTTACT
>NC_051413.1:11251335-11251518 GCF_015228065.2 Penaeus monodon
TCATTAAATATCACATAACTAATCTCTAGGCCTAAATCTCGTCGGAATTCGGGGAACTTAGAAGGATGTTAGAAATAGAGTTTGTGCGGCGCAATTATTTTTTCAATTATCATGGTATCAAACCCTCTTTTATGTTTTTATTAGTCTGTGGAACCTGCAGGCAGTGAAATAAGTAAATGAGAG
>NC_051413.1:11251804-11251965 GCF_015228065.2 Penaeus monodon
CGCAAAAAAAAATATTGCAAGCCCCAATCTCCGGCTGACACAAACTAGTTGTTTACATTTTTCCCAGGCGTTCCGGACCCCCCGTGGGAGAGGAACAGAGCGACCGGTTCCAAAAAGATGATATTGTGATGACAACACGTCAGGTTCGGGCTGCAGGTGTA
>NC_051413.1:11252290-11252483 GCF_015228065.2 Penaeus monodon
ATAAGGAAGTCGCGTCAACAAAACCTGCCTTCCGCTCGTGGGTGAGTACACACTGAGAAAAAATGTGTGATTGTTATTTACCCAGAGACAAATTATTTTGTGTACATTAACCTTTCAATAAGAAACAGTGTAAAAAGAATAATACATTCAATCAAATAATATTAAGCGGAAACCACTTTCATTCTCTATTATG
>NC_051413.1:11252718-11252851 GCF_015228065.2 Penaeus monodon
GTAGAAATACCACAACACCACAACACAATTTCATGTCAGCTTCTCCGGAATATGTGTCGGTAATTCCAGCCGAGAGATAAAAATAGCAGAGGTGGGTTGATGGGGGGCGGGGGTGGCGTGCAATGAACGAGAA
>NC_051413.1:11254671-11255037 GCF_015228065.2 Penaeus monodon
TTTCTTTCTATATCTGTTAGTGTGTGTGTATCCCCCTGTTATTACTTAGAGACGTAGTATATCAATACATTTGCCGAGAAAGAGAGTTATTAAGAATACATTATAAAATAGCTCGCAAGTAACGGACAAACAAAAATGTATTAGTGACTTACTTCTTTTTTCAGGAATCGAAAAATACAACGGGATTGTGTATTACTGTGCAAAGGTCTGAAAGTATATTGTTTCAGTCTGTCTTCTGTTTGAGTCGCAACATTACCCAAATTACCTCGTTGCGATATCTTTTACTTGCTCGTAGCTTCTGTGGTAACCATATTACCAGCCTTTGTTATTGTTTGGTGGCGTGGTTAATCTTCCAATCATAATTCA
>NC_051413.1:11255261-11255780 GCF_015228065.2 Penaeus monodon
AAGCTTTTTTTCTGCTGGCTTTCATAGACAAAAACAACAAGTATCTAACACTGTCTGCAGGCGTGTTTGTCTTGGCTGTTCTTGTTCCTTAGTTTTATGCAACATTAAACCTAAGAGGCCATTGCCGGTCGGGACTAGTAAATACGTGAGACTTTTTATCCATACATGCAACAATGTTATATTTCTAAGATAACTAACCATATGTGGATAACTAACCATATGTGTTGTTATTACCATTATTATTATTTCACTGTTTTCCTACGGTAAAAGGAAAGCGCCATGTATATTTCTCCTGCCACCCCCCTCCCCCTACCCCCCCATCGCGTCTTCCTCTCTTCCTCCTATTCTCTTTAATTCCACCTCAGTTCCATCTTTCCATCTCACTTTCTGTCTCCTCAATGTTATTCTTGCTACAGGAGGCGTTCTGCTATAACCTTCATAGCACATAAACTGGAACGTGCTGGATTTAGTGACTGTGTGCTTGCTGAGTGTAGATGCAAGTTCAATTCCTTCAACATT
>NC_051413.1:11256394-11256685 GCF_015228065.2 Penaeus monodon
CAGACAGACAGACAGACCTATCCTCGTGTAAAGTTATCAGAAACTACGATAAATTAAATAATGGGAGACTGGTGATTTTATTTAAAAATTTAATATTCCAAAGGACTTCATTTAATACTGTATATAACAATGAACAATATTGAAAGGGTAAAAGGAAAGATAGAAAATTCCAGGTTTTGTCCTAAAAAAAATAACAGAAATTTTTAAATATCCGTAAAGTGATATTTTAGTTAGACACTTAAAAGAAAGAAAGAAGAAGACGAAGGGAGAAAAATACTAATATAAGTTATG
>NC_051413.1:11257714-11257934 GCF_015228065.2 Penaeus monodon
CTCCATTAGCGAAGGTGAAACTGATCAGCTTAAATCCCAAAATTAAGCTGACCCACGCTAGAGCAGATTTACTCTATATAAAACTCATGTATTCTTCAGTCTCACCAAATGAAATAGTTAGCTATAGGCTGGGCGCTTTTTACCTCATTTACACAGTCAGGAATAATCAGGATCAGAAGCGAAGTTTATTTATCAGAACTCAGTTAGGGTACGGGAATAA
>NC_051413.1:11258364-11258941 GCF_015228065.2 Penaeus monodon
ATGTATACGTGTTTCGATGCTTTAAAACACACATGTATTATCGCATCCCTACATCTATTTACATATACAGTTGTGAAATACCATATAACTCTACCACCTAGCGCAGTGGTACCACCAGCTCACAGACACGCAGAACCGCCGTCAGCACCACCGATACCGTAATGCCGTAATTATATGCTGTAATGACTAATCTGCCACATCACCTATGTCATAATTTATCTCGGGACGTGGCTCTGAGCAGTTCTATTAGCGCAAGCGTTCTCCATGTGTATCTGATGGAGCGTGTTCTTGAGTGTCTGTTTTTTGGATCATATTTTGCAATATTTTCTTGAACTTTAGTACTGTATTAAGAATCCTTGTTGATATTTTATGTCCGTTACTAATATCTGATTGCAAATACACCTGCATGAGTATGATAATTTTTTATTGCAAAAACTTGTGCACACACATTTTGAAGACATCTTTTATGCATAAATATAGATTTGCTTAAACACAGTTTTTCAATGGATATGATTTCCATTATCGTTTTAGTTAAGTATTACTAATGTTAACACTATCCTTATTGCCAATGTCTCTC
>NC_051413.1:11259130-11259563 GCF_015228065.2 Penaeus monodon
CCACCTTCCTTCAATCCATCGTTTTTGCCATTTCCCAATGCTATTATTCTTGTCTTCAGCCACGAAACAACCTTCGAGTATCCTCTTATATTAGCAAATCTCGAAGCCACAGACGCGCGCTAATTAACCTCGCCAGTCCTCGCTCCCCCCCCCCAACCCCTTTCCTCCCCCCAACCCCATCAACCCCCCTCCCTCTCAACACCCCCCTTTCGAACGCACAGAGGCACGAATCCTTGCAGGTGCGAGGCATTCTAGGGCGAAAATCCCACACGAAATCCTAGGGGGGTGGGACGCAGCATGTCACTATGCGAGGGAATCCGAACGCTCTCCCTGCGTGTTAATTGGAGACACGAGGCGAAGTAATTGGCTCCGCAGTAGACAAGGGTAACGGTCGACGTGTTGGCTGAGCGGCCCGGGTATTTGTAGCGGATGC
>NC_051413.1:11260461-11260570 GCF_015228065.2 Penaeus monodon
CTGGTCGTGTGTCTGTTTTTGTGTACAGTTGCTAAAGAAAAGTATCTTTTACTCGGGAGTAGATGAAACCGAAACGATCGCTGGGAGTTGATTTGGATCATTGGTACTT
>NC_051413.1:11260944-11261047 GCF_015228065.2 Penaeus monodon
ATCCTCACATTTAAGGGGGTTCAAGAAGGGGATGTAGCAGGTAGTTAGCTGCCATGTCCCCTTACTGTGAGTCATTTTCTTTGTTATTTATTTTCATTATTTT
>NC_051413.1:11261103-11261182 GCF_015228065.2 Penaeus monodon
TACAGCACGCAGACCGTCGGAAATCGCTGGGCAGTTTGAGTGGATGTACAGTACCGGTGTCGCGGAGCTGACGAATGGC
>NC_051413.1:11262610-11262983 GCF_015228065.2 Penaeus monodon
AGGTCTATATATCAAGGTAGTCTGTAGGATCTCCGGCTGACCCCCCTAACATGCCCCTCCGTTTTCTAAGTCAATCTACGGCGAAACGGGGACTGACTGAGACAGGGTACGCAGAGGCCATGAATCCAATGAGTTTCGTGTTGTTGGCCGAGTGGTATGTTTAGGCTTGACAGGACAATTAAGGAAAGGTTTACCCCGTGTCGTTGTTTAAGGACAGGGAGCTGCGTGGCCGAGGGACTCTTTTGGTTTCATTTTCATGCTTTGGTAGAGTATTTTAACGCTGTTTTTTAATTCTCTTAATTGTATATTCAGAAAGAGAAAGATGGAATGGTGAACTGCGCGAGTCGAAAGATTATGATCATATTAGTGAAGT
>NC_051413.1:11263183-11263396 GCF_015228065.2 Penaeus monodon
AGCAAAACCCCAGAACAAGCAGGAACATCAAAGCGCCAAGAAATGCTGTGTGAATCTTTGTTTGGTATTCAAGATTGTTAAGTCTGCTCAGTGTTGCATGACCCTGTGGAACGTGAGAGCACTGCGTTGGGAATATTTGCTGAGCAAGAGTGGGCAACATTCACTTTTATTCCAACGAAATTTCGAAAAGATTTGTTCTTGCAGGGGTATAAA
>NC_051413.1:11263733-11264166 GCF_015228065.2 Penaeus monodon
TATGACAACTATTATCTGAATAGTACTGGTCTACTAATATATGTATAATTTCATTTATTTTTACTGTGGATAAAGGATAACATTTCTTTTATTGTTTACAGACTATGACTAGTATTAATTTAAGTAAAAGTAATTATGAATGACCACCAATACATTGATATCCACATATACACATACACGCATTTGGAGAAATTTATCTGCGACTCCTTTGCAATATTCTTATTTTGAAATCCCACTCCTTCCAGTGCAAGGAAATTAAGGTGTGATATTTCCTACCTTCCCCTCTCCCCTGACTGCCTGGTACACCTGTGATAATATTAATTATGCAACACGTAAGTATTGGAGTTAATATTTAAAGTTCCTTTTTCTTCGTTTGCTCTGGACTGAGGAAATTGTTCCATCTTCTGAGAAATAATGTGTGTTATAAACCCCC
>NC_051413.1:11264711-11264951 GCF_015228065.2 Penaeus monodon
TTGTGCCTTCATTATTATTACAGATTTCCCATTCCTATCACTAATTTTTTCGCTGAGAATATTTTCAGCGATACGTCCCTGAAGCTCTTATTCCAAATTGACAAGGTTCAAGCAGCTAATGCAATATTCAGTTATGGTAACCACATTACTGTCGCCGCCATATCACTTGGGCCGCGGTTGAGCCTCTCATGAATACGTTTTGCAAGAAAAGGCTAAACTCTTATGCAATGACCCGATGCC
>NC_051413.1:11266506-11266706 GCF_015228065.2 Penaeus monodon
AGTATGTTGAAGAGAAAAGGAAACAAAGAAATAGTAAGAAATTTATGTAAAATGAAATTTCATAATTAAGGAATAACAGTTTTTAAAAAATCTGGAAAAATGCAAAGGAAGCATGAAAAAAACAACAACTTTGGTCAATTGACATGGCATAAATAGTAGACTTTGAAGAGTAGTGCAAAAACACATACGGGAATTCTTTC
>NC_051413.1:11266908-11267017 GCF_015228065.2 Penaeus monodon
GCATTTGCCAACATGCGACGCAGGAAAGCCTTTGACGATGTTAGTTGAAGCCCTAGGGAGAGAAATTTTGAATTTTTCTATTTTTTTCAGAGATATAGCCATAAGATGC
>NC_051413.1:11267275-11267525 GCF_015228065.2 Penaeus monodon
ATCGGGATATAAAAGCCTAGGTTATAAGGATACAATATAGAAATAAAGGCTCTATATGTATTTTGTAGTTCTAAATAAAGCTTGTGAGATATAACAATTTCTGGGTGAGTTGAGTCGAAAAGGAAGCACTGACACAGGGACTGGAATATCTGTGTGGGTTGGTTTTTGTGTAAATAAATACAAACTCGATAGCTGTATCACTTAGGACCATGTAACTTTTACAGAATACAAATACACTAACAGAGACATC
>NC_051413.1:11267592-11267885 GCF_015228065.2 Penaeus monodon
GTGGCCCGGAGGCATGTCTCCGAGCGGACTCGGGTGGCGCTGCGCCTACATAGCTAAGCCTTTCCAACCGAGGATGTTATTTTTAATCTTTCAAATGCTCGTGTTTTGAGTAGTGATTGTTTACGGAATTCTTTAAAAAGTAGATTATATTGCGTGTTAATTTTATTTATATTGCGTGTTATATCGTATGATTGACTTTCGGGTTTATGACTTTTATTCTAATAATTTGTCATTTGTCTGATAATTCTATTGATATTCATAAAAATAAAAACAAATGTAGTTCAAAATATTTG
>NC_051413.1:11267925-11268089 GCF_015228065.2 Penaeus monodon
AAATACCGCTTAATACCAGGAGTAACATTCCTCGAGTTAATTAAATACAGATTAATTATATCTTGTGCTCTTACTATTAAGCAAAGAAACATATTTCTCTTTCTAGTGTATGCATAGAAATGAACTAATGAACTATGTTTTGTAAGGATAACGACCTAATGATA
>NC_051413.1:11268275-11268557 GCF_015228065.2 Penaeus monodon
GTCAGGTACCCTGTTTTCCATAATTCATAAAATAACTAAGGAAATGGAATCACGGATTTGCAAAGATAAAAACATTAATCGTAATAAACAGTTTCAAAAAATGGTGCGTGAAAAATGAAAGAGCTAAAAGGTCACATGATATTTACTCTTGATTAGTATTCAACATCAATTTAATCCTTTTGTTGTGAGTGGCGCTAAATAAAACACTTGTGACGTCTAGCAATAGTGTTTGTATGAGTAACTAACAAAGGAAGCGCCAACACATGGAAAGATTATTGGTAA
>NC_051413.1:11268658-11269176 GCF_015228065.2 Penaeus monodon
CATTTAGACAATGAATGGAACTTTGTGACTGATTTCATATCCTTACAAAGTGTTTAGATAATATTCAAAAAGCAAAGACGAAACCAGTATTAGAATAAATCTTTGGTTTGGCTGCATCCCAAGTCTCTTACCATTAGCCTCACTTCAAATAAGTACTTGTTGGTTTAGAATGGAAGCGGCCCAACGCTTATTGTCGCATTTATCGTGTTTATTATTATATTTATTACATTCATATGACTCGCGTGGCCAAAAATGGATTTAGAAAATCAAGCTGGAGTCAAGCACACTTCACCAATACTTTATTGGCTCTACCCTGGCCAGAATTTATTGCCTCCTGCAAAACCTAATACATCCTCGACTAAAAATGTTTAGTGACTGCAGAAGATGAATGTAATTCAGACTGCATTGCAGAATAAAAGTTTGCTAGTCTGTTAAATATCGTTTAAATTCTTGTTTGCATTTCTTATGGTGCCTTATTAATATGCGTTAGATAAATGGCACTTTTACATAGCACACGT
>NC_051413.1:11269319-11269409 GCF_015228065.2 Penaeus monodon
CTGTGTATGCTGCTTCCATTGCATGGAAATGACCCTTTCCACTTTGAGATCGAAATCAAAATATCAAGTCTGTACTTTGTTTTCCTTGAT
>NC_051413.1:11270075-11270379 GCF_015228065.2 Penaeus monodon
GCGTCTTAACTCTAATAACATTACAACCTTTAACATCGTTACCGGTGAAATATAATCGTAATTGCTACCATAATATTATAACACGAAGAATATACTGTATGACATACTAAACAAATTTGAAGTCTCTTAAGACAAATAGGAAAACATCGTCTCTATTTCCCAAACATGCGAGAGCTTGATGACGTGATCAGTCTCTAAAGATGCAGACATGTTCAGAAATGCGCAGACATGATTGCATCTTGTCTAATATTAGTCATAATTTAGCAGCGACGTAAGAGAGGTTGTTTTCTTGCGCTGAAATTTC
>NC_051413.1:11271850-11271976 GCF_015228065.2 Penaeus monodon
TATGAGACTAATAAACAACAGAAGCCTTTGTTGCTAAATGAAGCCCAGCATGCCTGCTGTAGCGGTGTGCTTCAAGGGAGGTACATTATATTAATATATGTTTCACAATGTCTACAGATAGTAACG
>NC_051413.1:11272994-11273244 GCF_015228065.2 Penaeus monodon
CATTATCACCACTATAGCACACTCCAACTTTAAAACCTACACGTCAGTTACTAGAGTAAAGTTACACAAACAACAAGTTTAAGTTAAAAGTATACTTGGAGGCTTTATCAACAAAATTCTTCAAGCAACTCAAAAGTCTTTAAGGAAGACACACGACACTTGGCAAGGGAAAATTCCAAAACGAAAACAAAACTGTCTTAGTACAAAAGTATCTTCACCTCAATTTTTCAGGGCCTGGAATAACGTCCAT
>NC_051413.1:11274079-11274347 GCF_015228065.2 Penaeus monodon
AAACATGTAGGAAAAAAAATAAGTAGCTGAACTGTGCAAATTGCAAGATGTTAGAATTTAAAAAGCATTTTTTAATTGGCAAGGATGCAGTGAGTGTAAGTAGAGTTAATTGGCTCTCATGGCACGTGTCTTTCCTGTTCTATGTTAGAGAATGTGCCAACCTTCTCTGGCATTTGCTGTTGCAGTTGCGAGATTGAATCTTGCTATATTCTCTTATTTTTATGATTTTTTTTTTCCAGCCATGTCTTTTTGTCTTCTTTATATTAGC
>NC_051413.1:11274578-11274812 GCF_015228065.2 Penaeus monodon
GCAATAATAAAGTACACAGCGTATCAAAGAAATACTTGAAGTGCATTGAGAAGCCTTTGATGGAGACAAACTTTGCAAGAGAAAAACACCAGTTCCTGAAATTCTTCTGGGAAGTTCTGAAACAATGTAGGCAGTTTCTATGTCACTGAAACAACATTTCGACTGATGTTTTCGAAAGATGTTTAAGGAATGTTTATGAAGGTAATGGCTTTAATTTTCATTCTTCTTCTTTCT
>NC_051413.1:11275047-11275172 GCF_015228065.2 Penaeus monodon
AGAGAGAGCAAGAGGCTTCTACATAATGATGTGCCTTCACTGCAGCATTCCGGGCGTGAGGCAGAAAAATGTATAAATAAAACATGTTTCCCAACCTGTGGTTTTGAATGATATTCACACATTGA
>NC_051413.1:11275226-11275361 GCF_015228065.2 Penaeus monodon
GCCACTATATACGTATATACAGAGGAATCACACAGTAAAATTTAAAAATAATTTCCGTAATGGATTTCATCGTGAGGAATATTGCATGATTAAATCTGCAATTTCTCGCTCTGTCTGCCTGTTTCTGTGTTTCAT
>NC_051413.1:11275470-11275821 GCF_015228065.2 Penaeus monodon
TCCAGTTGGGAAGAATGGGAAAAATGTCATTTAAACATGACTTTGCTAAAATCCAGTCTTCTTATTGAAGAGAGAGAAGAGAAAGATACAACTAGAAAATATTCAGATTGGCCAGAAAACAAAAATCTAATATACATAGACATACAGAAAAAAAATAAGGTAAGCTGTAATGAAGATTCTTACACGATTTTCCTTCCCTGGTGTGAGGGTGCAATATTATTGTATTGATGATAATTTCCTTTCGTAAATCAGTTGCAGTTTCTGTTTCTGATACCAATATTGTTCAGGGGAAACAAATAGTGTTGTTATATATCTCTTTAGTATTAAGAGAAAAATTTTCGATTCTATAAC
>NC_051413.1:11276331-11276475 GCF_015228065.2 Penaeus monodon
AAAATGAAGCATATATTAGTTATATAACCGCATATTATATACAAAATGATGAAATATATATTCCACCTTTGATCCTACCCTGCAATTTGGGTGGTCGCTTGACTGTAATTAAACATTGGCACGATATCAGATCATGATCCACAT
>NC_051413.1:11276824-11276907 GCF_015228065.2 Penaeus monodon
CATCTGCCTTTCCACTGACACCACGCTGAGACCTCGGTTTGTGACATTTCTTAGCAAGAAGATGAAAGATGCCATAAGCTATG
>NC_051413.1:11276963-11277071 GCF_015228065.2 Penaeus monodon
GGCAGTTGATTGGGAAGGGTGGTAACTGCAAATCAAATTCTCAATACGTGGAATAATATGGTTTAAAGTGATTGAACGATAATTAAAAAATAACTAATGTATGGCAAA
>NC_051413.1:11278484-11278747 GCF_015228065.2 Penaeus monodon
AAACCAATTCATAAGCAGTAAGCAGTTATTATACAATTGCGTCCCGTAAGTAGGATTAGCAATTCAAATAACATCCATGAAACATAGAAACTGGTGAAAATGATATTTTATTTAAATTTGGCGATGGAAATATCTTAAAATAAAATATTGATATACAGTAGTATTCATCTAGGCTCGGGTTAGGAAATGTAATTGAATTGTAATACTGATACAATCATTTAAACGTTAATAAAAGATAATGGATAAGATTGTATAATTCTTGG
>NC_051413.1:11279140-11279253 GCF_015228065.2 Penaeus monodon
CTGAGCCTGAGAGACGTAGAGATGAACCAGAATTTTGAAAAAGAAACAGAGAGGCATAAGGAGTTGCAGATGTACATTGATCTTTGAAAGAGGAGCAGGTCGAAATCAACCAT
>NC_051413.1:11280110-11280301 GCF_015228065.2 Penaeus monodon
TCAGAACAAACTCAAGGGCTCAGAACGAAACGCAACACCCAAAGAGCTTCAATCCGACAGCAAAGGGTGCCAGAGGAGTTCAGACACTGTAAACTATGAACTCGTTGAACAAAGTAAAAATGGAAGATAAAAGTGGGAGAGGTAAATGGATCACTTAGAACAAGAGGAGAACAAACTCCATGGCTAAAAGC
>NC_051413.1:11283175-11283373 GCF_015228065.2 Penaeus monodon
TGCCGAGTATAAATAAATACTGGACAGGTAAGAAAAAATGTGTAACATATTTATAACGTTTTTTTCTGTATTTTCTTTCTCTCGCTGTCCACATTTTTTTTCTGCTGTGTATATCATGCACTGAAGTGTTGCGTTTTTCATACTATAAAAAGATTCCTTTAGAGTTAAAACTAAATCTGTTTCCCTTTTATATCCTGT
>NC_051413.1:11283566-11284098 GCF_015228065.2 Penaeus monodon
ATACCTTGATATTTCAGCTGCCCATTTTTTTGCAATACTTAACAAAAGCCAAGACGAAAGTCATATCTCAGAATCTAGAGCCTTGAAAATCTCACGCCTTGGCTGCCTTGTTCTCTACAAATTCCTCGTTACTGTGTCCACAGAAAATAAGAACTAAAAGGAAGGGATGAAATTATTACATTACATAAACATTACACATAGCATAAGCCGAGAACCAAAAAGAACAGAGGAAATTATTACATTAAATAAACATTACACATAACATAAGCCGAGAACCAAAAGAAACAGATGAAATTATTGCATTACATAAACATTACACGTAGCATAAGCGAAGAGGGAAAAAAGTAAAATAGAAATAAAAAGAGTGATGAAACCAAATGAAATGTATTATCTTATTTGTTTTCTAGAATGCGTCACTGTTTTGGTCATTTGTCTTATTAGATAATTAATTTTGATGTCATAGGCTTCAATGAAGGAATTTCTATGTTTATGCCCCTGTTTGGTAAATCTTAATTCATTTATTTTTTTTCTC
>NC_051413.1:11284161-11284329 GCF_015228065.2 Penaeus monodon
CTGACAAGATAATCTGCGACAGACGTGTATAAAACTTTTTTACACAATGATTGTTTAAAGGGACAGAGGATTGAGTCAGCCTGTGGATCCTTGACTAATCTGTAGTTCGAAATGTCAATAACATCCCGGGCATTAAAACTATTTTGAAGGAAAAATTAAGCAATGGTT
>NC_051413.1:11284467-11284558 GCF_015228065.2 Penaeus monodon
TATCATATACATTCTCAACTTTATAAAAGCAAATATTTTTTTTCTTTAGAAAATTTAGCCGTAAGTACTGAGAAAAAAACAAAGCTAGTAG
>NC_051413.1:11284592-11284943 GCF_015228065.2 Penaeus monodon
TCATTATCTTAATGTACAATTACAAATATGGAAAACATTTTTTTTTTCAGATATTGTATAAGTAAGAAAGTCACACAAACATACGATGTCTTCAGAAAAAAAAAATCCATTTTATTAGCTATAACATAGTATATAAAAGAAAGAAAAAAACAACAATCAAACTGATTACAAATATGTACACATAGCATCGAAAATTCCTTTAATATAAAAGAATATTGGTATCAAAGGTCTCAAGTTACATTTATAAATGAAACATTTGAGATGAAGTAAAAGAGTAAAATGTAAACACTTTTATTGCTTTGAATTTGCTTTCTACAAAATAGAACTACTTATATATCTTTGAGTAACGAC
>NC_051413.1:11286386-11286566 GCF_015228065.2 Penaeus monodon
TTGAGCACATAAACTATTTCCTCCCATATGACATTTTCACTAGCAATAAAAAATCCGCGGATAGCGCAAATATTCTGAAGGATTGCCTCGCTAAAATATGTTTGTGTGCATGTGCGCCTCAGTAGTTTTTTTCTGCTCCCGGTCTTTCGTATACTTTATATTTTCTATCTTTTCTCATTT
>NC_051413.1:11286592-11287994 GCF_015228065.2 Penaeus monodon
GGAAATGATGCTAATTAAGCAATAAGGAGTTTCAGATCATCTTTATCCATAATACGATAGTTTATTGATGTAGTGTCTTCTTTTCCCCATGAATATCTATCTTATTTCATTTTAAAATCATAAAAGGTGCCGATAAACCGATCAGATTTGACTGGATTTGAATATCTAAGAGCATATATAATCTTTATTTCAGTTACAGATGAAGTGGATTAATGTATTAGTGATACATATGATACCTGAAACGTAAATTATATAAATTTGTTTAATTCATAAAGTCCGCAGATTTTTTTTTTTTTATTAACTGGAGAAGGATTCCGCTATCCTGACCTTCTCCGCTCCCGTGAACTCGAACTTGCCTTACCTTGTGTTGTTATTCATTTTCCTTCTTAAATATCTCATTAGCTACAACAGACCAGAAAAAGAGACTCAATAAAATTTAGGAACTATAATGAGCTATCGTTTAATTGCCGTTTTGCCTGATAAGGGTACGGTTCTGTTATATATCTGTACGACAAGGTTTCCGGCCAACCATCTACGTGTATATTTGTTTGATTGAGTCCTTGTTTCGTAATCTTTACCGTGTATTTATGAGCTTAGTATCTGTATTGGCATATTTTTTGTCACCTTTTACCAAATTCGATTAAGTAAATGTCACTATATGCATATCTTCCGAAGGGGGGACCCATGTCGAAATTTCTGATTCGTCATTAATTTAAATGGACCCACATCTTTTCAAAAGCGTTTGGACCACGTCTTTTGAAAGTTATTTTACCCGACGCTAAGTGGAAGACGGAGTACCAACGTAATTGCATTGTCAAAACGCGCTTTATTTTATAAGATTTTCTTAAATAGAGTAAAATGCAGTGGCAAAAGTTTAGTCTGGATAAAATATGTCAATTATAAACTGAGCCAATGAGTGCTGAAGTCAATACCTTTAATATTTACAAAGGGAAAAGTGAAGCCTTGCACGGGAAGGTTTTCTAGCTTGTTCTTCGTAAATAAGGAATCTTCTCTTTGTGCAGGTGATATCTATCCGTTATTTTTGAGGAAATAAAGGAGGTTAGAAGTAAATGGTAAATTTATATAACGTTGAGAAGCGATCGGTTGAGTGACCACCCATGCCTGCCATTTCCGCTCCATCCCACGAAATAATGAGAAAGAAAAGAACCGAGACATAGTTTTAAAGTCGGTGGCTCGGCGTAGGTGACAGCGTAGGGAGAGCTTATTTAGTTGTTAATCGGCAGGCAGTGTGTAATTTAATTCAGATTTGTACATTTTATCTCCTTTATTATTCTGCAAGAATTGCATATACCTAACTCCGTCCCTGTGGTACTCTGGCAAAAGCGAAGTCACAATTACTTCTCTCTGGCAAGGTTTATAATGATATGGCATTTTACGTAAT
>NC_051413.1:11288934-11289462 GCF_015228065.2 Penaeus monodon
ATACCTCCTCTCTTAATAATGTCATTTCACAATACTTAATTATAGTATAATTTTAAAAGGAAGCAAAAAAGTCTCTTTCAATATAGCTATTTTCCCCCTCTTTGTTTTCAGGCTAACTTGCCTCAAGAAGCGAGGAAAGTGTTGGGCTAATCCCGTTTCCCTCATCGCTTAAGCACCTCACAAGTGTTGAGAAAAATCTTCCCAAAATGTGTCACGAATGAAAAGTTTGGGGACGATATTGAAGCCTTTGGTACTTTTTCATTCTGCGAGAAAGCTTCGTTTTGATAAAGGTAACTTCCAAAATTAATTTTTTGGGCTTATTCACATGTAAATAATTTAATTACACCGTCAGTTTTAAGAGCTATGATAAGGAAAATATATTTTTGGGTGAAGTCATTTTTTTCTAACGGATATACATCTAATTTCCTTCTCACACACACACGTGGCTTCCCAATACCTTTGTCTATAAATATTTGTGTAGTCCTTAATTACTAAATGCATACTTCACTTGGACATAAACGAGCTGGC
>NC_051413.1:11289976-11290166 GCF_015228065.2 Penaeus monodon
ATTCACTCTGCCTTTAAAGAATATTAGCCCACATAGGGAAACGGCGACAAGAAACTTCTGAACACCATGATGGCAACATCCCTTCAGTCTCTCTCTTCCTGACATATTTTGGCTTGACACCTGTGGGCCCCTTTTGGGATAAGGCAAACAGGATTATCTAGAGAGTTCCCTTATGTCTCCAGGAACTTTT
>NC_051413.1:11290453-11291120 GCF_015228065.2 Penaeus monodon
ATTTGATAAAGATAATGGTCCCTATGATTTTTTCCTTATCATGTTAATCAACGAGAACAATTACAAAGAAGTATTTTCCCATTTAACGTAGATGTTTAGCTTTATTCTGGTGACATTATCATATGTAGAAAGAATGTACAATGTAACTCCTGTAAATCTAAACATATTTTGTAATCCATGAATCTATCAGAACGATTCAGATATTACTGATTTTTTCTTTATAATGAACATTAATTCACATGTCTTGATTAATGAAATGAACATTACAATGAACATTATTTTCGCGTTTCTCTTATAGCTATCAGGCAACAGACGAAGATAGAAAAATTAAAAAAGTCAAATTTTATAGAAATTAAAATAAGGAACTTTAAAGCCTAAATTGGAACTTTATTGTTTTTTCGTCATAACATATGTTGTAAAGTAATTTTTTTTAAGGTTCATTATTATCCACAAAAATCAAATTTTGTTTTTCCTTAGGAAACGTGCCATATCATTCAAATTTTGATTTTAGAATAATATCCTTTATTACTACTATTATTTCTCATCATTATTTAAAGGGTTGTTATTACTAGTATTGCTGTCATTACTACAGCTATTAATGCTACTAAGTTTCCTGTCATTTCTCTCATAATAATTACATATACATTATCATTGAAAGGGAAAGTGG
>NC_051413.1:11291160-11291285 GCF_015228065.2 Penaeus monodon
TATGCAGGGGTAAGAAAACAGAAAAGGAGACAGAGAGTGGGAATGTGAGATAGACAATAGAAAGTAGGATATATACGTTGAAGACAAGCTTCAACGTATACAGATTCACGGGAAAGGAAAAAACG
>NC_051413.1:11291751-11291931 GCF_015228065.2 Penaeus monodon
ACGGGAAACAGCTTTACTAAATAAGCCGTTATACAGTTTTTGCAATTTTCGTAACAAACTAAATGTTCTTCAAACATCGAGTGATTTTAATGCCTCTAAGAAAACGTTTAATCTCTGAAGTAAGACCATCGTAATTTAAGAAATACACATAATCATTATATGAATTAATAACAGTTATAC
>NC_051413.1:11292747-11292989 GCF_015228065.2 Penaeus monodon
CATCGTTATGCTGTATTCAGCAATTGAGGTAGGTAGGTTTGAATCTCGTCTTATTGTAAAAGTTATCACTGAATTGAATCAGGTTTGAGGAAAAATGCAGTATTGCAGCTTTGATAGCATCAAAGTATTATTAGTTACCTTTCAAGGTGTTCATAACTTTCTAGATTGGAATATAGTTTTAAAGCCAAGTCAAGGAATATTGGTAAATTTAGTATGTTCACCTTATACAGATTGATTTTTTC
>NC_051413.1:11293148-11293437 GCF_015228065.2 Penaeus monodon
TAAAAAAAAGGCAAAGGGAGGAACGGCACAGCTGATACCGGGGGGTCGCAGATGTGTTGGAGATCCAGAAGGGGTTAGAGACCACAACTCTAGCACGAGTATTTGGCTTTTCTGCAGCTCCAGTGTGAAAAAACGTAAACAAGAGAGGATATCGGGTTTTGGATATGACAGGCTATTTTTAAAGTAAAACCGGCAAAATTTAAAATGAAATCGTTTCATGATTTCAGGCTTGTCCAACGCACGATCACATATACAAATGGAAGAGATTAAATAGGTTATAAATAACGCG
>NC_051413.1:11293832-11294026 GCF_015228065.2 Penaeus monodon
GCATTATGCATCCTGTATCAATAATTAAGATAACACATTCGCTGTATTTGTATCATGTTGCACCGAAAACTAATCTAAAACTAATCCCGTGATAAATTATTTTCAAATTACATTTTCTGTCCAACGAGTGTGCTGTTTTGATGCCAAGTTCAGTGATATTCTAACTCTACCGCCAGTTATTACTACACCTGGCA
>NC_051413.1:11296534-11296853 GCF_015228065.2 Penaeus monodon
TGTGTACTTATGCCTCAATAGTGATGACGCGGATACGATTAGGCTGCAAGGGACAGAGAAATGGAGATTGTGGAGAAAAGGAAGGGACGAGGAATGCGCGGGGAAAGAGAATGCTAGAATTGGAAGTGTCGGGAAGGAGGAAACGAGGAGGCCGAGGAGAAGGGTCTTGGACGCAGTCAAGGAAGGCGGCGGGTGTGATTGAAGCACACGAGATTGAGCGCTGGAGAGGCAAGATCCGCTGTGACGTCCCTGAGGGGAGAAGTCGAAAGGTAGAAGAAGAAGAATATACAAGATACAGAGTAGGTAGGCAGACAGAAAG
>NC_051413.1:11297069-11297318 GCF_015228065.2 Penaeus monodon
CGGATCCCCCAAAATGAGTTCGCGTCCGGCTTTCTTTTCCTAAAATTAAGAAGCTTCACTTCGCGCAGGGAATCGGTTCCAAGGGAGAGAGGGATTTCACCGTTTTCCAGGAATGCACAGACGTCGTTGCACCTATAATGCAAATGGAGATTGTGGGATTATCCCTTGGAGTCCGAGGAGAGAGAAATAAGCAGGAAACGAGAAAGATAAAATATGTTGAGAAAAAAAAATCTTTCTTTCCAGTGCAGT
>NC_051413.1:11300162-11300520 GCF_015228065.2 Penaeus monodon
AAAAAGAATATTTAAGGACAATAATAATAGTAACGACTTAATAGTAAAAAGATCACAAATAGAGCACACTACAGCTTTAAATTCTTTAAATACTATAAAAAAGTTAAAGAAACCTCAAACTTAAGCTAAAAGTACACACAGACTTGAATACAAAATTCTTCAAATAACTCAAAAAGCTTTTAAGATAACACAGTCAACTTGTCAAAACAAAACAAAAAAAAACTAGTACATGAGATTCTGCATCTCTCTTTTTTCATGCTCTGGAACAACGTAAATGAATTCGAGACTTTTGAAAGCACACCTTGTGATATTTCCCGAAACTTTTCTTACTGGCGAAGTATTTGATAGATCACTGTCT
>NC_051413.1:11301666-11301859 GCF_015228065.2 Penaeus monodon
CTAAAGTACACAGTGTCTACAAAGAATTAATTGAAGTACGTTGGAAAGCCTTTGATGGAGACAGACTTTGCAAGAGAAAAACACAAGTTCCTGACTTTTTTGTAGGAAGTTCTAAAACAGTGGAGGTCGTTCTGAAATAACATTTTGTCTATTATTTTCGAAGGACTTTTGAGGAATGATAATGATGGTAAGG
>NC_051413.1:11305564-11305904 GCF_015228065.2 Penaeus monodon
CAAGAGAAAGAATTAAGACACCTAAGCATTATATGTATTTGCCTGTGCTATTATGCATGAAACATCAAAAATGTATTAACCAATTCATAAGCAGTAAGCAGTTATTATACAATTGCGTCCCGTAGTAGAATAGCAATTTCAATCCCTCCATGAAACATAGAAACATGGTGAAATGATCTTTTATTTTAAATTTGGCGATGGAAATATCGTAAAATAACATATTGATATACAGTAGTATTCATCTAGGCTCGGGTTAGGAAATGTAATTGATTGTAATACGATACAATCATTTTAAACGTTATAAAAGATAATGGATACGATTGTATAATTCTTGGTTTCA
>NC_051413.1:11306512-11306647 GCF_015228065.2 Penaeus monodon
CCTGACCTGAGATACGTAAGAGATGACAGACTTTTGAAAAAGAAACAGAGAGGCATAAGGAGTTCAGATGTACATTGATCTTTGGAAAGACGGAGCAGGTCGAAATCAACCCATAAAGGCGTAGAATTCTTCTTC
>NC_051413.1:11306800-11307531 GCF_015228065.2 Penaeus monodon
CCGGGGAGTTTGTTTTTTTTAATGGGGGCGCTATTTAATGACCTTTCCATAAATTTACAACAGTGAAAAGTGAGCACGATGGGAAAGAAAGCACACGGCGAAAGATAATCCCCATGACACGCATGATAACCGGCACATCATTCGCCAGATAAGAGAAATCATTACACACGCAATTTCACGTTTTTCTCATTACTTCAGATTAGGGAGCGACGAGACAGAGGAGAAGGTGTCCCAAGAACCGGAGTAATTCTCATTGCAAGTGGGAGTTTTCAGATCGTTAATCTTTTAAAGGTTGTGAACTCTCTGATTGAATTGCTTCGTGAAAATAACGTGTGCGGGGTGGAATGTTTTATTGTTTATTTCATTCATTAGCAGTCGTACTTCGGTGATTTTACTTTGTAGGTTGTTATTAGTGTTTTTTTATCATGTATCCCCAGAAATTTCTTTTCCGAATATGAATTGTTATAAAAAAAGTTACGAAAACAGAAGGCGTTAACCTCCACGAAAATAGTGTGTAAAACCCAATGTTATCTATAATATGTATTGTACACCGTCGTCTTTTAAAATCACCATCAACCCCAAAGGCAGTTTTAAATGTCGAATATCATTGAAATAACGACAGTATTCGATATTCTAGTACTGTCATTTCCTCTAAGTAAATGTCATTTGGTGTGATGGCATGGAAAACAATATTCCGTGGCGGGTTTGCTGTTTGGAAAGCATTTTAGTAC
>NC_051413.1:11307701-11307771 GCF_015228065.2 Penaeus monodon
GGCTTTTTTTTAACTTTTTAAGTCACTCTATAGAGGGAGACAAAGGGGCGAGGGTGGAAAAAGAAGTGGG
>NC_051413.1:11307867-11308407 GCF_015228065.2 Penaeus monodon
ACTTCCTCTGAAACTCTCGAAATCCCATTGAAATTCCTCTGAAACCCTCCTCGAAACCCATCTGAAACCCCATTGCACTTCCCTTGAAAACCCTCTCGAAATCCTTCTGAAATCCCACTCAAATTCCCCTAAAAACCCTATCGAACCCATCTGAAACCCATTACACTTCCCTTGAAACCCTCTTGAATCCTAAGCGTAGATGAGAAACCAAAGAAAGATTTTTCTTTTAAGCAAGAGACAAAAGGACCCTAACACAATACAACTGACAAACTAACATTATCTAGATTCACCAATAAAGGATCACCACAATTGATGCACTGAAAGCCATACAAATGTTTGGTTTAGGTATTAGGCTTCGGGGAAAGTGATTTGTCTGTTATGATTTGCAATTTTTACGATCTATGATTTGTCTGTTCATCTGTGGTTTTGGATATTTTTTTCATGTAAACTGGAATGACGGTGCTACTTAAAAAAAAAAAAATTGTGTAAAAACTACACATAAGACCAGTCGAAATAAGAAATTACCAGCCCAAATGAATT
>NC_051413.1:11308745-11308858 GCF_015228065.2 Penaeus monodon
GGCGAGCATTTGTTGACCCCCAACATGGCCGGTGTAGGGAAATGCACGATCTGGTTCGGACGTTTACTGATGACGTTAGCGTAGGCGGAGGCTGAAGAGACTTGTGCTAAGGA
>NC_051413.1:11309371-11309772 GCF_015228065.2 Penaeus monodon
ATGAATCTTTTAAAAATACCTGGAATTGCTTCTTTAACCAATAAAGATGACGGCATATCATTTGTGTTATTGTGTTGCATCGAATTCAAAGGCTGGAAGCTGTATGAAGAGCGACATCATCATGACAATAATTTTAATACGATAGATGATTTTACTGAATCGAGATAATTGTTTGTTACCCTTTTCTCGATTTCCTTCTGTTTGTTTTTATTTAAATGGTATTTGTATATATAGACGGAGATAAGACAGATGATGCCGATAAAATCAGTAGCGGGAGATGCAGTGGTGTTGATAATATAAATGATTTTGGTATGACCACAGTGGCAATAACACTGATGATGGTAATGCTATTGATCTAAGTGATATTTAGATCTATTCAACTTTATCTATCGTGGTCCACT
>NC_051413.1:11309910-11310096 GCF_015228065.2 Penaeus monodon
CTGAATGGAGAATGTGAAATGTTTTGTGGATTCGATATTGCGTTTTTATAATAAACACCGAGTTATTTCGTTTTATGTAAAATATATGTTTCCAGCGCCAAAATATGAATAGTTATTAGGAATTCCCTATTAGGTACACATACACCTTTCCCCTTTTTTGCGAATTTTAATTCCAGGAGAAAAATG
>NC_051413.1:11310533-11310625 GCF_015228065.2 Penaeus monodon
AGAAACCGAAAAGGTTAGGCATGAATATGAGATTCATTTCTTACAGCTGTTTACTTTCTTTTTCTGTTTTTCTTCCCGCTTTTGAGCGTATT
>NC_051413.1:11310755-11310990 GCF_015228065.2 Penaeus monodon
ATTCTCTGGTGCAAAGGTAATTTGGGAAGATGTCTAAAAAACAAAACAAAACAAAAAATGATGATAATCGATGGAGGGATTCCGATTAAATAACTTCCAAAGCATTGTTTTACAGGATAAATAGAGCTTCTGCCTTTGTTCATGAGACAAAAAAAATGTTTCGATATTTCGATAAATTCCAAACTGTTTGGTCGATATCTTTTTGTTTATATTTCTAGGATTCAAATCAACGGAT
>NC_051413.1:11311400-11311624 GCF_015228065.2 Penaeus monodon
TCCGTTGTTTTGAATCCTAGAAATATAAACAAAAGATATCGACCAAACAGTTTGGAATTTATCGAAATATCGAAACATTTTTTTTGTCTCAGAACAAAAGGCAGAAGCTCTATTTACCCTGTAAAACAATGTTTTGGAAGTTATTTAATCGGAATCCCTCCATCGATTATCATCATTTTTTGTTTTGTTTTGTTTTTAGACATCTTCCCAAATACCTTTGCACC
>NC_051413.1:11311795-11311870 GCF_015228065.2 Penaeus monodon
AAGAAAGTAAACAGCTGTAAGCAATGATCTCATATTCATGCCTAACCTTTTCGGTTTCTCACCAACGAAGCAAAC
>NC_051413.1:11312279-11312478 GCF_015228065.2 Penaeus monodon
GCTCTCAATCCATCATTTTCTCCGGGAATTAAAATTCGCAAAAAAGGGAAAAGGTGTATGTGTACCTAATAGGGAATTTCCTAATAACTTTTCATATTTTGGCGCTGGAAACATATATTTTACAATAAAAACGAAATAACTCGGTGTTTATTATAAAAACGCAATATCGAATCCACAAAACATTTCACATTCTCATCAG
>NC_051413.1:11312616-11313019 GCF_015228065.2 Penaeus monodon
AGTGGACCACGATAGAAAAAGTTTGAATAGATCTAAATATCACTTAGATCAATAGCTTTACCATCATCAGTGTTATTGCCAATGTGGTATACCAAAATCTTTTATATTATCAACACATGCATCTCCCGCTACTGATTTTATCGGCATCATCTGTCTTATCTCCGGTCTATATATACAAATACCTTTTAAATAAAAACAAAAAAGAAGGAAATCGAAGAAAAGGGTAAAAAAACAAATTATCTCGATTCAGTAAAATCATCTATCGTATTAAATTATTTCATGATGATGTCGCTTTTCATACAGCTTCCACCCTTTGAATTCGATGCAAACACAATAACACAAATGATATGCCGTCATCTTTATTGGTTAAAGAAGCAATTCCAGGTATTTTTAAAAGATTCAT
>NC_051413.1:11313434-11313549 GCF_015228065.2 Penaeus monodon
TCCTTAGCACAAGTCATCTTCAGCCTCCGCCTACGCTAACGTCATCAGTAAACGTCCGAACCAGATCGTGCATTTCCCTACACCGGCCATGTTGGGGGTCAACAAAATGCTCGCC
>NC_051413.1:11313926-11314463 GCF_015228065.2 Penaeus monodon
TTTTCGACTGGTCTTATGTGTAGTGTGACACATTTTTTTTTTTTTTAAGTAGCACCGTCATTCCAGTTTACAAAGAAAAAAATATCCAAAACCACAGATGAACAGCACAAATCATAGATCGTAAATATTGCAAATCATAACAGACAAATCACTTTCCCAGAAAACCTAATACCTAAAACCAAACATTTGTATGGCTTCAGTGCATCAATTGTGGTGATCCTTTATTGGTGAATAGATAATGTTTGTTTGTCAGTTGTATTGTGTTAGGGTCCTCTGTCTCTTGCTTAACAGAAAGATCTTTCTTTGGTTTCTCACTACGCTTAGGATTTCAAGAGGGTTTCAAGGGAAGTGTAATGGGGTTTCAGATGGGTTTCGATAGGGTTTCAGGGAATTTGAGTGGGATTTCAGAAGGATTTCGAGAGGGTTTTTAAGGGAAGTGCAATGGGGTTTTCAGAAGGATTTCGAGAGGGTTTCAAGGGAAGTGTAATGGGGTTTCAGAAAGGGGTTTTGAGAGGGTTTCAAAGGGAAGTGCAATGG
>NC_051413.1:11314612-11314731 GCF_015228065.2 Penaeus monodon
TTATATGTACTCTCTATCCCACTTCTCTTTCCACCCTCGCCCCTTTGTCTCCCTCTATAGAGTGACTTAAAAAGTTAAAAAAAGCCGAATGTCAAGAATCTTTCTTTCCCTTCCCTCCC
>NC_051413.1:11314850-11315606 GCF_015228065.2 Penaeus monodon
CATTCGAACCCCCTGTACTAAAATGCTTTCCAAACAGCAAACCCGCCACGGAATATTGTTTTCCATGCCATCACACCAAATGACATTACTTAGAGGAAATGACAGGTACTAGAAAATCGAATACTGTCGTTATTTTCAATGATATTCGACTTTTAACTGCCTTTGGGGGTTTATGGTGATTTTAAAAAACGACGGGGGTACAATACTATTATAGATAAAAATTGGTTCTACACACTATTTTCGTGGAGGTTAACGCCTTCTGTTTTCGTAACTTTTGTATAACAATTCATATTCGGAAGAGAAATTCTGGGGATACATGATTAAAATAAACACTAATAACAACCTACAAAGTAAAATCACCGAAGACAGACTGCTAATGAATTGAAATAAACAATAAATCCCTTCCACCCCGCACACGTTATTTCACGAAGCAATTCACTCAGAGAGTCACAACCTTTAAAAGATTAACGATCTGAAACTCCCACTTTCAATGAGAATTACTCCCCGGTTCTTGGGACACACCTTCTCTCTGTCTCAGTCGCTCCCTAATCTGAAGTAATGAGAAAAACGTTTAAATTGGTGTGTAATGATTTCCTTATCTGGCGAAATGAATGTGGGGGCGGTTATCATGCGTGTCATGGCGATTATTCTTTCCGCCCTTCCGTGACTGCTTATTTCCTATTCGTGCTCACTTTGCACGTGTTCGTAAATATGATGTTTATATAGGAATAAACACTTAAAGGTTACATGCAGAAA
>NC_051413.1:11317095-11317603 GCF_015228065.2 Penaeus monodon
GGGAAAAAAAATAATAGGAAAAATAAGAGAAAATAATGTGGGGCTTAAATAAAAGTATGTACAGTACATATATACAATGCCTGTGTCCATCATAGCAGAATGAATGTTATGATCCATTGAAACAAAATCCCGTACACCGCAGGAGGCGATTTATGAGCGAGTGTTAAATTCCCCAAAACTGAAAAGGTCACATTAATACAGGAACTATGAACACGAATCCACTGTTCATACGGCTGATCTTACTAAGAATCCACTCCCGAAATTTCGTCCCTTTCGGTGGGGGGCTCTTGAGGTACGATAACCTCCGGGTTTTTCTAATTTAGAAGGTTTAGGAGACAGGCTAATGAACGCCAGCGAAGAGTTAGGGTCGCAGGCGAGGCATCTGGACGTAACTCTCCGGCGATCAATGACTGGAAAAAAATGGGGACCCAATCCGACACTTCTTTACGCAACGCTACTATTTCTGCGGAATGTGTCTCCACGTTCACTTGCAAACATACGTGTGTCA
>NC_051413.1:11318129-11318335 GCF_015228065.2 Penaeus monodon
TGAAGTGTATTTCTTGTACATAAGAAAACCTCGGTAAATCTGTCTTTCTAATATTGGACTATTGCTCTCTCCCCTCTTTTCTCTCTTTCTCCTCCTTGCCCTTTGTTTTTCACGTTACTTTTTCTCTTTCTTTACTTCATTTTCTTTTGCTTCAATTTATTTTTCACTCGAGTTCTCACATTTTTCTCTCTTTACATTTCACGTCT
>NC_051413.1:11318386-11318565 GCF_015228065.2 Penaeus monodon
ACTTCCCGTTTTAGCTTCACCGCCTTCTCTCTCATTCTTCGTTGCAATGCACGAGACGTGCAGGAATCTTATTTTTAAAAGGTAATGGTTGCAACAAAGACTTGATTGGACTTTTCTCTTTTAAAGCCCCTTCATTCTTTTCCCTGTCGGAGCTTCGAATTAAAATTGTCGTTTTTGCC
>NC_051413.1:11318933-11319041 GCF_015228065.2 Penaeus monodon
TGTACCTCGATATATATCCCCTGATGAAGCAGTAAATGTGAATTCACACGTGTAACTATCATTGTTTACACTGCACATGCACTAGTAAAGGGTCAAAGGATAGGATTC
>NC_051413.1:11319326-11319748 GCF_015228065.2 Penaeus monodon
CTACAAAGAATAGTAAAAAAAAAAAAAAAGCGTTCATATTCGTTCTGAGAGTAAATGAATAAATGTATATATAATTATATCATTTATCTTTAACACGATAAAGAAAAAAATCAACACAAACACAAAAAAAATTAGCAATAGCTGCACAAAGTATATAGTCCAGATGTACAGCTGCCCTATGCATACAAATGTACAAATATGGTTGAGAAGACTCTTCTTATCTTAAAGCAACTTTATTTATACGACGACTTTATCATTTTCCTTTTTCTAAAAGCAGATTATGGACTTTTGGCTATTAAAGCACCCTTCCCACACGCATATATGTACATGCGATATGGAGATAGTATAATTATCTAATATTTATAGTGTTATGAATGTATTAGGTACAAAACTCCATTATCAAGATAAGAATCTTTAGCATA
>NC_051413.1:11319960-11320102 GCF_015228065.2 Penaeus monodon
CACTTAACCGTACCGTGATACGTTCTGATAAGGTAAGCTTTCCCCCGCGGCTAAGGCAAGCAGATATTGAAATCGGATAAATCACCAACATTCATCTCTGTTTATCCGGCTCGAGATCAAGCAGACGTCGATACTGAGGGCC
>NC_051413.1:11320135-11320516 GCF_015228065.2 Penaeus monodon
TCGCGACGCCCAACCTGTATCTGCGGAAAATGATGGCATTAGGGGCGGCGGCGTCGGTTCGGCAGATAAAACGACGCCCAAAATTGAATTTCAGACGGGGATGGAGTTGATGTATTCACTGCATCACGATAGCTTGATATTGCGAATGATGAATCGGTGCTGCTAGAAAAAAACGAAGTCAGTGTTCATATATCATGCGTGTATGTAATTAAATGTGGAAATGTGTGTATATGGAGATCCCAAATACAATATAGGTGGCAAGATACATAAAGAACATACGGGTTAAACTCATGAACACTTATTAAGCATGTTTTTAAACCTCTGCTTCGCCCGTCCATCCATCCATGCGCATTTTAAGTCTCAGTATTGTGTTAAATGAGC
>NC_051413.1:11320556-11320630 GCF_015228065.2 Penaeus monodon
GATATTATAAATATTGTAGAATGACACACGCGCGTTTTATTTCGAATCTATGAGAATCTTTATACTAATAATAA
>NC_051413.1:11320678-11322003 GCF_015228065.2 Penaeus monodon
GAGGCAAGTACTTTTTGGTTTGTTCGTTTCGGGAATTTCCAAGAGTTCTGCAATGATTCATGATTTCCCTCTCGCTAGAAGTCATAATTAGAGCACCATTTTTTATTAGCCTGGTAAAAACCTTGTTTTAAAAGCCCCCTTAAGTATGCCCTGCACCTGTATACGAAATCCAAAAATATTTTAAGATGTTCGATAAAATCTGAAAAGGATAAAATATGAATTATATATCATAAAGTCGCCACGACGATCGAAAAAATTCAAATCGTTTGTTAAAAGATTGTAACTACTTAGTCCTTCACTCAACCTGTTCCTTCCCAACAGCGGAAACGAGACATATGAGCTTAGCCATTAACCTTTGCTCGTATTTTTCCCCCAGAGAATTTTTTCTTTCAGCTATTGAAAAACATAAAAACAAACCGCGGTATTCGTATCAAGGAAATGAAATGTGTCTACGATGTATATGTAGTGCTTCCTCAATCATTTTGAAAGACAAACGTTTATGGTCGATTAACAGATGGGGTCACTTCACAATTTCTTGGAAGGGAAAAATCTACTAAAAAATAAACCGCGATTCCTAGTTTCCCTAATCAATTTGGTTAAATTTTAGAGACACATTCAATGGCATATCAACTGTATAAACTTTACGTTAATAAGTAAACCTTTTTAGTAAAACCAAAAAACTTGCAAAGACACGAAAAACTCATAAATCCAGATCATACACTCATCATCGTTAATGTTAAAGCCTTTTATCAAGACTTTAATTAGCATTTCAATTACACACACAATGTGCATGACCAAGCCCAGAGGAATTTTTAACGAAACAAACCAGTTATACTGAAACTTCCCAAATGATATCACGCATTGGAACCTTGGCAAATACCGCATCACAAAACGCAGGAGCAAGAGGAAATCCATTGTGAACGAGGAAGGAAACCAAAACTTGATTCAGGGTAATGCTTCGGTATTCCCCTTTCGAATACCAAGCACAAGGGGACACCATAATAATTGTCTTGTTCTAATCCCAAAAGCTATGTATTGTTCACACGTTACGCATAAAAAGCAGCAGAATGATACGTACTGCAGTGTACTGTACTCTCTTGGAGAGAGAGAGAAAAAAAGAAAAGATAGCGGTTTAAAAATAATATCCATGCTCCATGTTATAAATCGTCACTTCCCCATGTATAATATCATTCCGAGATACACACGGAGATCATAATTCCTCATACCGCTGGGATTACCCCCATGCAATTCACCACAGCCTTCCATCAGCTACATTCCCCTTTACCCCTCATCTCATCTTGCGTCGTCTTCCCGATCAACCCCCC
>NC_051413.1:11337621-11337863 GCF_015228065.2 Penaeus monodon
GTAAGCAACCATCCAGCGCACAGTCACAGTGCGGGAATTCAGTGCGATGCCTAACCCATTAATGGAGATGCCAATGACGCTATGCCTGCCTCCAAGAATGCTTTACCAGACCGGAGGAAAATTCGGACCCAGCTGTATCTAAGTTAAATTTCCAAATTGCATTTCTGAATTGCTTTCCACGATTGTTCCTCGTGAAGGTGACGTAATTGATTTCGGGCTCGCGCAGACCATATTGATAGAAG
>NC_051413.1:11339333-11339744 GCF_015228065.2 Penaeus monodon
CATGCACTTATACTCACCAAAGCTATATGCCGTCTGTCCCCTTTCTCATGCCGTCCTCATGCAATCCAATCCCTGCGTAACCGTGATGCTACCTAGTATCTCCAAGGCCTCGTTAGTAGCACTTTATAGAATGGACTGAAATAAAAAAAATATATAAACACATTCTTGCCACCTTAATTCAGGGGGCACTGCTAATGGAGCAATCCGACTGAGCGTACTTTCCCTGGACAAATGTATAAAACGTCTACCTGAAAAATATTTACAAAATTTAGTAAGTTTTATTGAAGGCTTTTTTTTTAACATCTGTTTATCACCCTTCCTAATAACACATACCCATGCAAAGATGCACATAAGCATGCATATATACTTTAACAAACCTATAAGTAATGCAAGTTAGCACTTTGCGTATAC
>NC_051413.1:11339833-11340220 GCF_015228065.2 Penaeus monodon
TTTGGTGTAAGTATGTGTGTATGCATGTGTATGTGTATACAGTAATAATATATCACACACTGTAAAACCCATACAAAAACATCGATCAATTCCCCCCCCAAAGTAACACCATTAAAATGTAGATTTACCATAACCCCAAAAGCATCCTCTCTTTTTACAGACATCCATACTCTTATCCTGAGCGTCCTTCTCCTGTGACCTACTCCCTCCCCCTGTAGGCCCCTTTTCCCTGCTTTGCCTGGTTCTATGAGTCTTTCCCCCATGTGGATCGGCGTCGGTTCTGCGCTTTCCCTTCTCATTCAGTCGTGGCTGTCGCTGTGTGGTTCGTTTCCTCGGCTGGTGCTTTCTCGCTCCCTGTTAATGTTGTTTTTGTTTTTATTTGTGAGT
>NC_051413.1:11340407-11340989 GCF_015228065.2 Penaeus monodon
ACGTATTCTACAAGACTACTTCCATAACAGGTGGAAGGATAATTAATTTAGAAGTCTTGTACAAAATGGGGGGTTTTTTTTTCTGCTTTATTTAAACCACTGTCGGGAATAATGGTGTAACATTATTCTTCTCCTCGCCTGATTTTGTAATTGCCTTGAATTTTCATAAGAGAAACTCTTGGATGTAAACTTGTTTTGGCAAAATAATGAAATTATTATAGAATATTGATATAAAGAGACGAAATCATAGGTCTCCACTTACTTCATTCATAGTGAATTTTCTTTTTCCTTTCCTCAACATTTATAATTTCCCTATTTTTTTTTTTACTCCTTTGTCTCGTCTTTCTCTTCGTCATTTTTCTTTCTTCTTCCGCTGTCAGATTCACACTTCGCCAGTTCACTTTCCTCTTCATTTCATTTTCTCTTCTTTCTTTCTAAACTTCGGTGATATTTTGTTATATAATCTTTCTCCCTCATTTCTCCTTTTCCTTTTATTCTTTACGACTGCGTCCTTCCGCATCCCTCCTCTCCCTCCTTTCTTTCGAAAGTTTCTCCGGGTGGAAGGGCTTTAACTTTCTCCTA
>NC_051413.1:11341022-11341312 GCF_015228065.2 Penaeus monodon
CAAGTCATTTTCCTCGTCATCACGCCCATTTCTCTTCAACGTTTCTCCGACTCTTTGACTTCTTAATTCCTGATTATCCATCTTTCTCTCTTCTTCTTCTTTGTGATTCACGTCATTTTCCTTTATGCATCGTTATCTTCCAGTTCTCCTTCCTTCTCTTCATTACGGTGTGGGCTTTGTCTCCGTTCCGCTAACCGCTCCTTCCCTCGCCGCCAAGGGTTTCGAAACGGAATAATTTTGGACACTGCCTAATGTGCATGCATATATCTGGTGTGCGTCCCGTCACTGAT
>NC_051413.1:11341608-11342357 GCF_015228065.2 Penaeus monodon
TCCCTGGTGCCCGCTCCATTGCCTTTTGCTCCTGCTGCCCTTCCTCTGTTTGTTCTCTTCCGTGTTTTTATTCTCTGATTTCGTCTTTCTCTCTTTTCGTTGCTTTTGCTTCCTTTCTTGTTTCTTTTTTTCGTTTTCATTTCAGTACCTTCTACATTTTTTTGTTGTCATGGGTTTTTCTTATTATTGTTTTATCGTTCTTTCCCCTATTTCCATTCTTTTCGTGTTTCTTTCTGGGATTTCGTCGCTCTTTATCTCTCTCGTCGTTTATTTTATTCTCTATTAGTTTTTTTTTTTTCATTTTTCATTTACTATTTTCTTTCCTTTTCTTTAGGTTCTCTTCCCCCTATTCTTCGTTTTTGTCTTCTTTCGTGGTTTTCCCCCTCCGGATTTCGTCTTCTCCCCCTCTCTCCATCGCGTCTTTTCTTCTTCTCTATTGTGTTTTCCTTCTCCTTTTTCCCTTGTTTCACCATTTTCTCTAGGTTAATTATACGTGTCCTTTTCCTCTCTTCTTCTTCTGTTATATAGTTCTTTTCCCCTTTTTCATCGCATTTATCTCCTGTTCCATTTCAGTTCTCGTGTACTTGTTTCTTTTCTTCCTTTCGTTTGGGGGGGGTTCTTCTTCTTGGTTTGTTCTGGATTTTGTTGTTCTTTCTGTTCGTTCGTTCTCTTCATTTCCTTTTCCTTTTCTTTCTTTTTTTCTAAATTCTCCTCTCGACTCACACTGTTTGGTTTACTCTTGTCTTTTA
>NC_051413.1:11342471-11342545 GCF_015228065.2 Penaeus monodon
CTGTCCCCGTTTTATTCACTGCGTTTTATTCCAATTTCATTATCACATATTCACTCCATCTTTTCAATATATCA
>NC_051413.1:11342604-11343242 GCF_015228065.2 Penaeus monodon
CGGATTCACTGGAAGAAGAGGCTAGTTTTCTGGCTGTATTGAGTAAAAATATAGAAATAGATATATTAAGAATTACGTAAAAATCCAACTTTTTTCCGCAAGCTTTTTTTCTTCTGTCTTCCTCTTTCTTTTCCTTCTATTTGCTAATCCTCCTTTTATATCAACTTCCTATCTCATTTTGTGTATTTTTTCTTTCTTATTCAGTTTTTTTTTCTTCTTTAGACATTCATTGCTTCCTCCATTGCTTTTTCGCTCCCTTCTTTCCTGATTATCGAATTTCCCCCTTTTGTAACCGAATCTTCTCATTCCCTTTTTTGATGACTTTTCTTCTTTTCTTTTTTCATTAAGAACGGTCTTCCTTTAGCAAAACCCTTGGTCACGAGATCGGTAAAATACCTTGAGATTAAAAATACTTGTTATGAAGTAACTTTCTATCCCTTTTTTACTCTTACGTTTACTTTTGTTTGCATTTCAGAATCATCGTCATTTTCTTTCCATCTCCTCGTTTTCTTTGTCCTTTGCAGAACTCATTTTAAGCTCTAATTTTCGTCTTACTGTTTTCTCCGTTGCATATTTTCCGTCTTCATCAAAGCTTTGTTATTTTTTTCTTTTCATCCTTCTTTATCGTCGAATTCATT
>NC_051413.1:11343279-11344471 GCF_015228065.2 Penaeus monodon
AATTTTATTTCTGTTCGCCTTTTTCTTTCCTCTGATCGCCTGATCGCCACATAAGAATATTTGAGCCAAACTTTCTCTAGTTCTGTCTTACTTCCTCCTGATTCTTCTGCTCTTTTCGCTTTCCCTTTTTTATCATTTGCCATTACCGTCCAGTCCCTAGTCACTTTCCTTTCTTCCTTCATTTCATTCTTCATCTCCTTTCCGTTGTTCTCTACCTTTTTTTCTTTTCTGATATATATGACTTTCCTTATCATCACATCTTATTTCCCTTCTCTCTCCGTCATTTCTTCTTCTTTTATTCCTTCCTCCCTCTTGGCCCTCCTCTTTAAACTTCATTCTCGTCTGTTTCTAATACTTCCCCTCCTCTCTCTTTCATCTCATTTAATTGGCATCTTTGTCTGTCAATCGGGTTTTCAGTGATCTCATTTTCTTTCCTCATCCTAATATCCATTTCTCCCTTTTTCGAATTCTCCCTTTTCTCTCTCACTCTTCTTTAATTTCCATCTTCGTCTTTCACTCTTCTTTATTCCATCTTCGGTCCTTTCACTCTCCTCCTTTGTTTCTCTCTAACCTTCTTCAAATCCTATTTCTTCTCTACGTTCTCTTTCATCTCTCTCACGTTCCTTCGTTTTTAATTTCCTCTTCGTCCTCTCACTCTTTCCCCCTTCGGTTTCCCTTCTCTCCCTTCTCCTCTGATTCCGTCCTCATCCTTCATTCTCTCGTCCCTCATCTATCCTCCTCTTCTCTTCCCTTCCTCTTCCTTTTTTCTCTCTTCCTCTTTCCTTCGCCTCCTCCTCTTACGTCTTCTTCAATTTCATTTTGCCCTGCACTGCTTGCATTCTCGCACTTCCCCCCTTTTTCCTTCCGCTTCCTCTTCTTTAATTCTGTCTACACCCTTCGCCTTCCTCCCTCTGTCCCCTCTCCTACCCCTCAGATGTCATAGGGGATGAAGCCTGTCATAAACTCCACACTTGTTTAATGTTTACACAAGAGAATTTCCACTGACTGGTACTATGTCTCCTTTACTGTCATTCATGGAGTCCATAATATGGATTTGGGGAGGAAGCAGGTCGTGTCTTTTATTAACAAAAAACTAACAAATATTGTAAGGTGTAACCGTAGATAAATTGAAACTTGGCAATTGTCATTGCGTTTTTTTTGATGTGTTAGTTTCATGCATTGGATTTACTAC
>NC_051413.1:11344552-11345000 GCF_015228065.2 Penaeus monodon
GAGTACTTCTTTTAAAATTCTGTTTATCTCTTCCCTTTGCCACCCTGTTCCTCTCCCTCACTATTTATCCTTCCTCACCTGCAACCTCGTCTTCTTTTCCGGAGCACCAATGGAATGAAAAACCCACCAAATTGTTTTTATTTTCATTAACTATGTACATGCCTTTATTACTTATATTGTTTTTCTTGTATTTTGTTCCCTCCTATCAGAACATTTAGTATATTACCTACTCTTCTTTTTTTCTTCGCATCGGTTCGTATTTCTTGTTTTAATTCATTTTTATTTTTCACCTCCTCCCTCCTCTCTCTTCCTGCTTCAGCACTTCGCCTCTCACCCGGGCCACCATCCCTGTGATCCCTCTCGTTCCCCTTTGCAGAGCAACGATGGCGTAAACACCTACCGATCAGCTTTACTTATACCATTTTTAATATTAACCTTTTTATTCTGA
>NC_051413.1:11345059-11345525 GCF_015228065.2 Penaeus monodon
TCACTTTTTTCCCTATCTTTTACTTTCCTAAGCTCCTCTCATTTTTTTTTATCCCTCTCGCCCACCGCCCTCATCTTCCTCTCCTCCCCTTTGCCAGGAGCCCGAATGACATAAACAAACCGCAACGCTTTTATTTAGAAGCCTCTCGACCATTCACCTCTTCGTAACGCGGCGGCGGCTCCGAGGAAGGGTCAGATGCCGCGGCCGATACGACATGTCGCTCCGCGAGACACAAGCCGAGGTTTCGAGGCATCAGCAACACGGCTCTCGCAGCCTTTCGTTTTTTCGAACCATGCTGCTTATGTCGTACAATCGGTATCCGAGGGCGAGCGAAGAGGATTTTGCTCTGTGTTGCAAAATGAACTTTACTTTATGTCTTTACTTAATGAAAGTATTATTTTCTGTACATGATATTACCAATTTTATCTATTAGTCTTTGACGCCTTTTCCGATTTCAAGTAATTGC
>NC_051413.1:11345557-11345852 GCF_015228065.2 Penaeus monodon
ATACGTCCAAATGATAAGCAATTTTGAACAAGAAGATTTTTTGCACTCCCAACTTGTTTCCAACTCGTAGCGTATTCTAGATGAAAATAAGGAAAGCAAGACACAACCCTGCCATTTTTGAAAATCTCCGCCTTTTTCATATTGTAAATCCTGATATGCTTTTTTTTTCTCATCTGTGGTTTAACCTTTTTTTATGCTTTCACCGTTTATTTGTTTTTAAATTTGATATATATAGTGCAACTATCGTTTTATTGCTATTCTAATTAAAATTATGACGTTATTAATTACTTAATTT
>NC_051413.1:11349522-11350143 GCF_015228065.2 Penaeus monodon
TGACAGAACAATCAACAGGTGTTAATAGCAGGGAAATGAACCCAGGTCTGCTATTGCGTACACAGGCAAGGTACACAGTTTGTGTAGGCGTCTGTGCATGTGTACTTTATTGCATTTATGTTTGTATGCAAGGGTTTATGTGGATAATTTTATAAGTGTGTGTGGTTAAATAACTATGCATACATTATTTATATAAAGGAACAATATATATGGGAAGTGATGATGATGATAAAAAGCATTTTAAACCACTTCAGAATCCTTAAGATTTACCAAATCAATTATCCTAATCATTTTATTTTTTATAAATTTTATTGTCGTTCTCCTTCCTATATTTAGTCCAAGGGCTTCAGAACATCACCAGTAAGAATGTAAATCTAACAAATAAAATATAGAAAGAAAGGGGAAATGTGTATGTCTACCCTCTTTGATGGGGGAAATATCTCAAAAAGCACACTCGTGTAAAGAGGGACTTATCTCAAGGGAATTAAAGACATAATTGGAGAATTTTCACTCCGGCTTTGTACACCCCCATCCCACTTCCACCCCTATCCCCTTCATCTAGGTTAAGAAATATTTTTGTAAAAACCATGAATTTCATGTTGCATCGGTAGTGCTTTTCAC
>NC_051413.1:11350169-11350248 GCF_015228065.2 Penaeus monodon
GAAGACTATCGGTTTATTAACTTATTGAAGAAAATATTAATTATATGTTTTGCACTTTTCATGTCACGCTTCAAACACG
>NC_051413.1:11351419-11351494 GCF_015228065.2 Penaeus monodon
CGCTCATATTAGCTCGGATCCAAATTATTTCGCAACGATAATTTCGAGTGTGCAAGCATGTTCTGTGTTTCAGGC
>NC_051413.1:11353787-11354037 GCF_015228065.2 Penaeus monodon
TCCTACAAATAACAACAAAAAGTAAGTGCCAACGAATTCCCTCCGTCTCTAAATATAACATGCCCCTAAAATATCGATATATATTGTGAATAACCTTAAATAATTTTTCACTTTCCCGCCGTATTTCAGGTAATATATCTGGTGGTGAGGCAGACCGACCATACTGAGCAATATTCCGCTCCGAATTTCGCAGAAACAAAACGCTCATATTGGCTGCGGAATCCAAAATATTTCACGACGATAATTTCGA
>NC_051413.1:11354565-11356907 GCF_015228065.2 Penaeus monodon
ACTATTTCAAAATGAAATTAGGCCTGATCTTCTGAGAACAGAAACGATGAAGGGACATGACATTAGCAAGGGAAAAGAGAAGAGGGAAAATCCCAAAAGGGGAGATCAGGTGGCGACAGGCACAAAGAAAGAAAGTTGAAAGTTGAAAGGTCAGGGCAGGTCAAGCCAAAGTGTCAAGAGAAATGTGAGGGATCTTTAACATGAACCAACAATTTGACGCATTGGATAGCTTGATGGTTAACGATATAGGGGGGGGGGGAGAACTGCTTTAATCTGGGTTTGGCTGTTTTATTAAGGGAAGATTCCACCGGCATATTGCGTTAAAAGACATTTTAGTAACATTTGTGTTAACCATATTCAGCCTCAAAGGTATCTTGTATGCATTATTTTATAAATTAATATGTAATTATTTGAACAGGTAATTCATGGAATTACTATTGCATTAAGTAATCGCTCATAGAGATACGTCATAAGAAATTTGAATTCTTTTACTGAGTGTTAAAGAATAATCATAATTATAATAGAGATGCTAAAACAAATAATAATGCCAACAACAAAAGACAAATCATCGTAATCAAAAGGAAAAAATAGAAAATTAACCAATTAAAAAAAATCAGTAATGAGAATCCGTCTAGAATCGAATGGAAGCGAAAGGTTTTGGACAGGAATATAGGGTAGGAAAGTTAGACGTGATGTAGAAAAAAATGGTTGAAATAACTGAGACAAGGGAGATGGATGCAGTACATGCAGAAATGTTGAGGAAATGGATAATATAATGAACGATGTCGTTGCGATTACTTGATGACGCTTTGGGAATGTTTTTCGCTTCATGCAAGGAAAGTGGAATGTAAAGTGGATAACTAGAAGCCAATCGTCTCAGTATTCATGTGGAATTACTAATGGGGTTAACAGCTGGCTGTATGTACAATCGTCATGGAGACAATGATAAGTTACCAGCAGAAAAGACGGAATTCAAAAAGATATGTAAAGGCACTAAGGACCAGCTTCCTGGAGGATAATGCGATACTTGCAGACAAAAGTAGAAAGCACAAGACCTTGGCCAATGCCTGGCTGGACTACAGGGAGGCCTACATGTTGCCACATTCTTGGATTAATAAATGACCAATATCTCTGAAGATATAAGTCTTCATACGGATATCAATGGTAGGCTGGAAGACTGTAGGTTACACTGAGAATGGTTTATATGAAAGCGGAACTAAAAATTTTTTTTTTTAAGGGGAAAAATGTTGGGGAACTAAAAGTCTATCAGTCTTTTATTCATGTATGGTTTGAAAGGTTTGGGAAAGAATGTGGAATTCAACAACCTTGTTTCTACAGTTAACATAGGGATGGTGTTTGGTGTAAAGAAGCTACATTATGCTTAATGGGGATGCTTTAATGGAAGTGAATAGTGAAGGATATAAGTATTTAGGGATTTTAGAACTGCACAACATGAAAGACTGAGGTAAATATAACCTTGAAAGAGTATGGTGTTATCATTAGCGTCCACGTTACACGAAAGAAATAAATGCATGCATAGTGTCTCATAGTGTATGGCGGGAGACAAAATAAATTCCAGAAATCACAAAAAAAAATTTTTGAAAAATGTAATGAAATATGGGATTTTACTCTCCAAGAAGTGAGTTGCCATACTATATGCACAACGAAAGATGGTGGAAGAGTTGATTGAGTGGAAAGAAAAACAACTTGTGCTGGAGATAATGTTATAGTCAATTCAGAAGAAACAGTCAGAGCAGATGAGCAGAAGATAAATATTCACCAAAGGCACGAAAACTTACGGGAAGAGAAAGTAATGCGTAGGTAGTACCTAAGGGATATATTTGCAGTAGATTGAATTAGAACACTGAATGGATTACCAAAGGAGACTTGAAGGAAACCACCTGGTCTTGAATATGAAGCTCACAAGAACGATCGTTAAGAAGAATTTACATGAATTCCCACAAGGATAATAAGTCGAACATATGTGAAAAAGAGAGAGTTGAGAACTGTAAATCATCAGATGAGTGGATGTACAAAACTAGCGCAACGAGAATACAAGAGGAGATGTGAGTATATTCAACAGGATATCCACAGACAATTAATTAAGCTCAAAGGGCGGATTGGAGAGAACTGATAATTGCTATGACCATAAACCAGATGACGTGGTTGAGATTAAGCTTTCCAAATTCAAGTGGGATTTTATAGTGCAGTGTGATACGCCTGAAGAAATTATTTTTTTGATCAGTGCGATGACCCCGTAAAATATATTTTATGATACAGTATGATAAGCCCGTAGAACCCAAATAGCCAGACATTGTTTTGGCAGTGTAGTGTACCCTGAG
>NC_051413.1:11357712-11358082 GCF_015228065.2 Penaeus monodon
CAATGTGGCAGACGGTGTGATGCTGAAGATTTTATCTAGTTGTTGAATTTCATTTCGTCTGTTTATATGAAATTTAATAGTACTTAGAACATTGTTTTCCATATACATTTGTAATTTATACTGATGCTTCATACGACATCAATAGTACATTGTAATTTGAATCCTTTTTTTTGTGTATTATTAGTGGATTTTAGTATTCTGTTTGAATAAAAAAAAATATATATACTTTGTATATATCTATAGACTTGTTAGAAGGTCTCCAGCATCCTGACCCCATCGTTTTTCTTAATATTGAGTTGGTTATCTACTTTCGAAAAGCAGTGTCTACCGGTATTATGTGTTTACAGATGATTGCCAGACCTCCTGCGCG
>NC_051413.1:11358127-11362805 GCF_015228065.2 Penaeus monodon
CCGTGTATGTTGGGATGAGCATATGATAGCAGGAAGCCCATTGAGTGACCTTAACAATTGGTATGGTGAGTATAACCTTGTAGCTAGGATTTGATAGAAGTGGATCTGTACTGAGTCAAGGTGTCTTCTCCTGTTTGTAAAGATCATTTCTCTTGTGACGGTGGTGTAGGCAGTGACGGGTTAAGTCTGTTCCCATTCTTGTTGTCAATTATGAGGTGCGACGAAAGCGCCCTGCGACAAACTACTCTGCTTCCAAGTGCCCAAGGAGGATAGTGCGTAGGTCGGTACGCTTATGGGGAAGCACAGCCATCTCAACGTCAAGCTCACGTGAGCAACCCCCACAGGAATCGCTAATGCCAACGGACTCTTTTCTCACAATGACTCTGAGACCACGTACAAGGGAAGAGGCTCAGCTGTATACACACCGCTCCGGATGGCTTGGCGATGCACCTCCGGTACTTCAGCTTCCAGCAACCATTAGTCCGAATATGTCCTGAATTCACTGCTCAGCTCCGTGTGTCTTGGCTTGCGTGTGCTGTGCTGGAGAAGAGAATGCAGCCGTACTACGAAACCAGTCATCGAACACGAAACACCACTCAACGAGACCACCACTCTGCACCATCTATTGAAGAGCCACAAACCTAGCACCGCTAAGAGAATGCCCCTATGCAGCCTGTGTCCACCATTGTTAACAAAGCAGATCTGTCAACAGCCACCCCTCAGCATCCTGCCGGAAAAAAAAAAAATTTTTCTTTCACAATGTGTCTCTCTGTTGCTTCCGCCCTCCAGATCATCACGTATTCCTCCAGCACTGTAGGTCCGTGATGAGATACCCGTTTTATGGAGAACCCCCAGCGTCACTCGCTACAACGTATAGAGAGGTGGAATCTCGTGGATTGCTAACCATCGAGATTCTGACACGGCCCCTGGCTCGACGATGCTTTTATCGTGATGGCTAGGGAAAGCTCGTTGGGTATGCGCAGAATGGTGCTCTTGGGCCCTATGTTTATGGGATATTACCATATGGCATGAAGTTTAAGGCAATGAGGAATAGTTTCATGGGACATGTCACCAGAACGCTTTTTTACATCTTGCTCAGTCCCGGATGACCCTGGACATCACCCCTGGATTAATTATCAGGCAATCGAGATGGCAGTCTTGCAAGGAGCTCGTGACTACCCTTGTGAGATTGGAGGTATGTAGAAGGCCTGCTCCGAGGGTTAGGGACTTTCACAGCGTTTACACGTGGCTTCGAACGGCAGGCTCTTGTACTGGACTTCACATCAGCATGCAGTATCAAGAGAAGTGCCAGCCATAATGGGAGATTGCGACAGATTGGGGTAAAGGCCGTCTGCCGAATTTTTTAATGGCACTCCAAGTAGGATCAGGTCACCAAACAGCAGCATAAGCGCCCACTCCCTTAAAATGCCATGGCCCCTGGGTTCGCCCCATAGCTGAGCCAGCAGAAGGTGCACGCCCGCACTAGAATATTATCGTGATGGTCCATTCCAAGCCCAAAGCCATCTACTACAAGGCACCCAGGTCATTGCACCCCAACCACATCACCATCACTGGAACCTCCTCCTAAGCAGCGTAGTTCACTGTCTCCGAAACTTCAGGACAAATCGTGGCCACTCACGACGTCGTCACCAACCCGTCGCAACAGTAGTCATCGCGCCCCTGTGTGAATATCATCGCTCGAGGCATAACACTTCAAGTGCCGTGCTAACGAGCGTGTGTTTTTGGATGCGGGAGCCTGGCCACTTCTTATCTTCTGTCCCTTTCACACCATCCGTCCAGGGCAAAACTCCATCCTCAGGCGGCAGTTTCGTCCAAGTGGTCACCAAAACCAGAAGGCTATGCCGACACTGAGGGAGACCCCGCAGGTCTCTTGCCAGTTAACGGGAAAGAAATGACATGTTTATAGATACTGGCCTCCGAGGTGACAGTATTGAAAGAGGAAGCAGCCCAAACTTTTGCCTTCATCCGCATGCCTGCGTAGTTCTCGGACCCTTAAAGGATTGCTGGATGCCAAATCTGTTGAAGCTGAAGCTGATCCTGGGTTCACCATTCCGCCCTGGGCTGGACATTGTACACGGACCTGTATCACCTCTGGGATTCTTGTTTCTTGACAACGGGGACATGCTCGTTGGGATGGATATGACTTAGGAGATTTCCGTGATTCTGTGTTTTAACCAACTCCAGTGCAGTTACTTGGAGTTAATGGTCACCGTCATTAATGAAATTACGTTTGTGGGGTGGAGGAGTCTTTGCACTTTTGTGAGGTTCCTGCGTCCAGATCCAAGGGAGAGCTTCCGGAGCCCTTCATTCCTTGCAAAACCTCGTTACGTCTCCCTTTAAGTACTGAAGCAACAACCATTCGAACCCAGAGCTGGTGAGATTTTGTAGCTGCTTCCCTTTCGCGTTAGTGTTCCGGATGAAACCCATGTTGCTGTTATCGAGGTAATATGTCTTGTTTGCTCGTTCCACGCACCCTTATCACCGTTCAAGAACGGAGGTCAAGCGTTTGGGGTGGTAAATACCGCCCCAAAGCCCCGGAATGTAAGTCCCGTTTCAGAATCGTAATTGCTAAGTGAAGGAGTGAAGTTAGGGGTCATATTCACCCCACCTCACAGTTCCTTCAGACCCCCTCGGGGGTTCTGTCAATGAACGAAACCACTGTAAACAAGCTCCCAGTTCCTTTCACTCAACCCATGAAGATGTGTCCTGATGAAAATCTTGGCTCTCTGGAGTAACTAATGTTGAGGCTCTTGAACTCTGGTTTATCAATAATTGTCCTGATGACTGTCCCTGAAGAGCATGGTTATTTGAAGACGGATTTGAGTTTGATGCTTGCCTTGACCTTTGGTTTGACCTGATGAGTTTTTTGTATTTCCTGAGACACCTGCCTTGATAGCTTTGCCATATTGGCAGTGAAACCCAACAGGGTGTCGCCAGTGCCACAACCGCCACCTACACGATATTTTTTTGGGGACCAGAGGCACGCTAACTAAGTCCACCTAAATCCGAACAGAGGTCTCGCTAACAGGTGTCTTGAGGATTTCCCAGACTTTCACTAGGGACAAACACTCAGTAGAAACTGTCCCTGGTATTGAGCATCGAATCACACTGATAAACCTAATGTTCCTGTTTGTTTACCGCCGTGGGGACTCCGCAGAGCACGAAAATCATCAAGCGGAGTGTAGACAATGATACAACAGGTGTGATAGACCTTCTGTGAGCCCATGTTATCACCATTGTTTCTTGTAAAAAAGAAAGATGGCTCGGTAACGTTTTGGTGTGGACTATCGAGGCCTCAACAGGTAACCACCCACGCAGCTATCCGCTTCCTAGGATTGATAACTGCAATGGATCTCTTCTGGAAGACATGTTTACTGTTCTCGAAGCTCGAGCTGCATATTTGGGCCCATTTCTCTCCACCCTGAAGACCGCCCAAAGACGGCTTTTACGGATGAATCGCCTGTAATCAGTTTCCCGACGTCTTCCATTCGGGCTGTCAACGGCCCCGACGGACATTTCAGAGGACCATGGATGTTGTCCATCTCATCTGTTTTCTTTGGCGACACACTCTGCCTATCTAGATGACCGTGGTGGTTGCATCTACATCCTTTGACGCTCACCTGATCATCGTACAAGAGACTTTAGGTCTCCTTGAAAATGCAGGCATGAAACTTATCCTCTTTAAGTGTGATTTTGCTCATCAGAAGTGAAGCTACTCGGTTTTTATTACTTGGGAAAGATGCGTCCGGCCAAACCCTGACAATGTGCTAGCAATTGCAGCCATGAGGCGACCCAGATCAGCACGTGACATACGCAGGTTTCTTGGTGCTTGTTGGATTTTTTAGCGGCAGCATTCCACACTTTGCCACTATTGCTAACCACTGCTCAGCTCACAAGAGAATGTGAGATTTGAATGGGGAGATGCGCTCACAGTCCTTTGACACACTGAAGAAGCCTTGTTTACAGCAGCCTGTCCGGCGCCTTCCAGATTTTGACCCGGCATTCGAGATCACACTGATGCTAGTGTCAGGCTCTTGGTGCTGTTCTCCTCCAGAGAGGATGAAGATGGGTCCCACATGCTGTTGCATATTGGTCAAGGATACTGAGAAAGGATGCCGAATCTCATTATCCCAATTATTGATTTGGAAGGGCCCTTGCGTTGTAGAGGCCATTAGAATCTTTGAATCCCTACATATAATGGTAGATGCTTCACTGTCTGGACGGACCATGTCCCACTAACATATGTCTTTTTTTCAAGAAGCCAAGAGTACGAGGCTAGTAGATTTGCACATGAGTTACTGACTATGATTTTACACTAAATTATAAGCAAGGACAGTAAAATTTGTCCCTGACCTTCTATCCTAGCCCCAGAGAGCCTACCCCTCTCCTGATTATGCTTGCCCTGTAGAAGCTCTGATGCTTGTGCTGAGCCCAATTCTGATTGCTCTCACAACTGCAGATGCCCCATCATGGCCAGGATCGCAGCTCTGCAAGAAGAACAACCACGACAGATGACCCACCTTAACATCTTAGCGCTCTCATCAGATGAGATAAGAAAGCTACGGATCCTGTCTGTGCGCACTGATCCTGCTCGAGAGACGTCAGTCCTGCTACTATTCGTTCCACTCCGCCTATGATCAACTTGAAAACACACGAT
>NC_051413.1:11363677-11364510 GCF_015228065.2 Penaeus monodon
GACACCTCCCATTTAGTGAAGGTCTTTAGTTTTAACCATGGTAGAGGTAGCACAAGAGCCCTAGATACCGGGGACGGGGCCTTTCGGGTTCTAAAGAAGGTGGTCCTGTTTTCTATGATCTATGAATTTGCAAGCAACCTCATCGTACTATGCGGGCCATGCAATCACTCAGGCCTTTGTTCCTGCGTCAAATAGACTTTGTAGGGAAGTGCAGTTTACCCTTATCCACCTATGACTTTTAATTTCGGAGCCTGCACCTGAATCGAGTGAAATGCTTACAGACCGTGAGGATGGGACGTGAATGGAGACGAATATCCTGGCAACCTACTCAGAACGGTATTGATAATCATTATATTGCTCCTGCTGTTGTGGAAAGTGTTAGTGCATGACACTTCACGGTCGTGATTGTGGTGCACTCAGAAATTTCTTACAGGCTTTTAAATGAATGGTTCTATGTAATGTCGATTAATATGAACGTATTCACTCAAGTTTTTTTTCATATGTCTTAATATCGCTCTCGTTGTCTTTACCACTTAACTCGTTTTTAATCTTGTTTGTTTCGATTTATCTTTTAACTTGGAAATCTACTGTAAATTCACTCAGTTTGCACGAGTTAAAGTTTTCGGCAGTTTTCTTTCATGCTTGTTTCACCCAACTCAAAAATTGCGAATGTATACTTATCGTAGATTTCTCCCAAGACTAGGTATGGCACCAGTACTCTCAACCCGTTCAGACTATCCTCAGAAAGCGATGTATGCCACAGATGTCCTGTCGTGCTTCGGCCCAACTTCGCGACTCTCAGCCCCTGTGAGGAATGCTGTAGTGTACCCTGA
>NC_051413.1:11365333-11365597 GCF_015228065.2 Penaeus monodon
CAGGCAGAGAAACAGAAAAATGTGTAAAGATAATCGATGTTGCAGTTCCGGAAGATTAGAAATGAGAAGGAAAAGACGAAAACAGAATATTGAGATATACGAAAAAAAAAAACAATATTCGGAAAGTGGGAACAATACTTGCCAAATGGTAATCAGAAGTCTCTGCTGATTCAAGGTAATTGCGGGTAGTCATGTAACCGTATAGAGCTTACTGATTCGTGCCTTTTTGAAAATATTCCAGACAAAGAACACCATCTGAGTATG
>NC_051413.1:11365852-11366048 GCF_015228065.2 Penaeus monodon
GACATGGAATACAAATACGACTGAAAAGAGAAAGAAGTGAAATACGATAAAAGAAATGGCCTCATAACCTGTATTAACGGCTGATTTATAGAGTAATATTTCCCCTTAAAAGTAATGGCTTGTAATGAAACAGCGGCGGTGGTTTACCGCATGTGTCACACGCGTAAATGGCTGTAAACACTATATTTTTCGCGGA
>NC_051413.1:11366520-11367102 GCF_015228065.2 Penaeus monodon
CTCAGAAAAAAGTCTCGCGTAAATGGCCCAAGAATGACAAAACAGAGAGGATCCATAAATACACGAAAGCGACGGCTTGTAATAAAGAAAAGAAATCTCCTCATTTTTAATATTTTACCGTCACTGTTCGAAAAGCGTATATCATTAGAAGAGGCCCCAACTCACAATTATAGATAACTGACATAAAGATCATATTTCATAGTTTTATCTATCGTCTAATGTATTCGTCGGAGTACGATAAATGTTAGAGACGAGCGAGAAATGATAAAAAAAAACTAATTCACTAGGATGCTTAATTCGCACACAGAGCATATTCTCTCCGAACAGCCTCGTGTCGCTCGACCGACGTCCTAAGAAGGCATGCACTGCTTCGACGACGAAAGGCTTCGAGAGCCGTGTTGCTGAGCCTCGAACCTCGGGCTTTGGTGTCTAGCGAGCGGACGTCGGAGCGCATGTCGTACGGCCGCCGGCAATCTGACCCTTTCCTCGTAGCCGCCGCCGCGTTTTACTGAGAGATGATTTTTCGAGAGGCTCGAAGTAAAGCGGTTGATGTTTTTGTTTTGTCTTGCGGTGCTGGTGGCA
>NC_051413.1:11367356-11370594 GCF_015228065.2 Penaeus monodon
AGACGTATACATCAAAATGGTATAAGTAAAAGCGATTGTAGCTTTTTACGGCATTCGTGCTCTGCAACAGGACGAGACAGTATCAAGGGAGAATGGGGCGGTGTGATTGCGAAACGCCGGGAGCAAGTTAGAGGAAGGGAGGGAGGGAAAAGAAAATGAGATATCAAAAGTAGGACAAACGATTGAGAGAAAACAAAAAAATAGGGGAGTTGATAATAAAATAGAAGAGAAAAAAATATCGAAGGGAAAAAAGTAGAAAGTCATATACCAAATGATAAAATTACAAGCGAATAAAGAGGACAAAGAGAAGAAAAAAACAGATAACCAGGCAACATACAGCTTCCTCTCCCTCTCCAACGTTGACCTTCTAATTCAGTGTAGAGCGCGTGTTCGATAGGATTTTTGGCCTTACAAGCATTACAATGTCGAAGATATGCCGCCCTCATCCCCTGTGGCGAAGAGGGGTGGGTGGGAGCGAGAAGGAAATAAAAGTGGAGGACGAAAGAAGGATGAATTGTGAGGAAAGAGCTAGTAAAATGTGGTATTAAGAGGAACATTATAAACTTGGATAATAAAACTGATTAGATCAACATTTGAGAATGAAGTAGGGAGAGGAACTGATGACATCGAAGTTGAAAGAAAGGAAAGAATACGGCTGTGAAGGGAAACGTGTAACTTGATGAGAAAATAAGGATCAGGAAATTAAAATTAAATTAAAAAAAAAGTTTTTCCTCGACCTTTTCCCTTTTGGCCGCGGGGAGAACTTACGAAGAGAAGGAAGGAACGGAGATAAAGGAAAGAGAGGAGCAAGACGAAACCTTGTCGGTAAGAGGGAAGAGAGGAGAGAATAAAACAGACAGCCCTATAAGGAAAGTTATGTAAATCGTAAAGGAGAGTGAGCGATCATAAATTTAGAATTGAAGAGTTTGTTCTCTGAAAGCGAACAAAGAAACGGAGGAAAGGGGAGAATGGTCCCAATGATTTTTGGAATGAGATAATCGGAAAAAGAGCAGAAAAGAGACAACTCAGAAATTGCAAATTAATGAAGAGTTGAATTAAAAATGGAGTTTACTCGAACCCTTTCCAAGTGGATACGCAAGGCAAAAGGTGAATAGGGACAGGAGAGAAAGAGTCGAGGGAAAGAGAACGACGGAGAGAAGAATTTAATTAGCAACAGAAATCTAGAGACAGCCACGGAGTAAAGAATGAATTAAGAAGGACCCCAAAAAAGAAAGAAATGATGAAAAAGTGAGAAATAAGTCCTCGAAATAAATGAGATAGATAGCAAGAGAGTAAAATGAAAAAGAAGAAAAAATGAATCGCTGATGCCCCCCCCCTCCACACCTCATCATTTTACGATGAGACGCAATTAACTTTTAAGTTTATTGATGATAATTAAGATCAATCAAAGAGGAACATTAGCATCAATTATCAATATTAATTATGTTTAAATTTAATGAGGACTAATATTAATAACATTAAATGATATTGACGAAATGATGTAATTTTTAGTAGGCAAACTGGCAATACGTTTTGGGAAAAAACATTTTAAAAGGAGAAGGTTGAAACAAAGCGGAGTCAGTAATTTAAAGTAGAGACAAGGAATAGCAGGAGAAATGTAAATTTTCAGAAGCAACCACGAAAAGAATAAGAAAGAACTAAAAAAGTGGGGGAAACACCAGAACAAAAACGGAACACGCAATTTATGAAATTAGAGACGACGACGAAAAGGGAAAATAAACGCGGAAAGAAGACCGAACGAAATCGGGAGTAAACCACGGGAGAGCAGGCTGGGAGTGAGGCAGCCTGAGCGCGAGGCAAGACGGCTAAATGAGCAGGAAGCAGGAGCCAGGACTCGGATCACGGCGGGGTAAATGAAGCTCCGTATGAAACAGCGCGGGGGTAAGGAGGGAGGGTGGAGGGTCCGGAAGAGCGCGCAAGATGATGATGACGGGTAAATGAGGGAGGAAATGTAGCTGATAGAAGCTGTGGTGAATTGCACCGAGGGTATCCCAGCGCGTATAGTGAAGTATGAATCTCCGTGTGTATCTCGAATGATATTATACCATGAGTATTGACATTATACATGGATGCATGATATTATGTTAAACGCTATCTTTTCTTCTTTTTTTCTCTCTTCTCTCCAAAAGGACAGTACACATGCGATACGTAGCATTCTGCTCTATTATGCGTAACGTGTGAACAATACATAGCATTTGATTAGAACAAACATTATTTATGGATGTCCTTGTGCTTGGTATTCGTAAGAGGAATACCGAAGGGCATTCACCCTGAATCAAGTTTTTGGTTTCTTCCTCGTTCACAATGGATTTCCTCTTGCTCCTGCGTTTTGTGAGGCGGTATTTGCCAAGGTTCCAATGCGTGATTCAGTTGGGAAAGTTTCCCCCAAGGTAAATTAAACTGGTTTGATCGTTTAAAATTCTCGGCTGGTCATGCACTTGTGTGTGTAAAATGTATGCTAATTAAGTCTTTATAAAAGCTTGTAACTTTACGATGATGAGTGTATGATCTGGATTTTAGTGATTTTTCGTGTCTTTGGCAAGTTTTTGGTTTTTACTAATAAGGTTTACTTATTACGTAAGTTTATACATTGATATGCCATTGAATGTGTCCTCTAAAATTACAAATTGATTAGGGAAACTAGGAATCGCGGTTTTATTTTTTTAGTATGACTTGCCTTCCGCCAAAAAATAGTGAAGTGTCTCCCCGCTTTATCGACCATGAAGCGTTTGTCTTTTCAAAATGATTGAAGGAAGCTACATAGTACATCGATCACATTTCCACTTCCTTGATAACGAATACCGCGGGTTTGTTTTATGTCTTCAATAGCTGGAAGAAAGAAATTCTCTGTGGGAAAATAACGAGCAAAGGTTAATGGTCTAGCTCATATGTCTCCGGTTCCGCTGTTGGGAAGGAACGTTCCGGTGAAGGACTAAGTAGGTTACAATCTTTAACAACGATTGTAGAATATTTCGATCGTCGGGCTGAACCTTTTGATAATGATATTCATATTTTATCCTTTTCAGATTTCATCGAACATCTAAAATATTTTTAGGATTTCGTAGTAAACAGGTGCAGCAGACATAACGTTAAGGGGCATTTACAACAGTTTTACCAGGCTAATAAAAATGGTTCCTAATTATGACTTCTAGCGGAGGAATCATGATCATTGGCAGACTCTTGAATTCCCGAAACGAACAACCAAAAGTATTGCCTC
>NC_051413.1:11370647-11371310 GCF_015228065.2 Penaeus monodon
TTGTATATGATTCTTAGATTCGAAATAAACGCGCGTGTGTCCATTCTACATATTTTATAATATCAAGTCCTCAGTCACATGGAATAGGATTCCAGGCTATGAACATGCTCATTCTTACACAATACTGAGACTTAAAAATGCGCAATGATGGATGGACGGGCGAGCAGAAGGTTTAAAAACATGCTTAATAGTGTTCATGATTTTAAAACCCGTATGTTCTTATGTACTTGCCACCTATACTTGTATTTGGGATCTCCAATACACACATTTCCACATTTAAATTACATACACGCATGATATATGAACTGCTTCGTTTTTTTCTAGCATGCACCGATTCATCATTCGCAATATCAAGCTAATCGTGATGCATGAATACATCACTCCTCCCCGTCTGAATTCAATTTTGGGGCGTCGTTTTCTTGCAGAACCGAGCCGCCGCCCATAATGCATCGATTTTTTCCGCATATAACAGGTTTGGCGTCGCGATCCTCCTCCTCCTGCGGGCTGCTCCTGCTGCTCCGACCCTCATATCGACGTCTGCTGGATCTGCTAGCCGATACACATAGATGGAATGTTGGTGATTTTTCCCGATTTGCAATATCTGCTTGCTTAGCGCGCGGGGGAAGCTTACCTATCAGAACGTAATCACGGTACGGTTAAGTG
>NC_051413.1:11371597-11371829 GCF_015228065.2 Penaeus monodon
ATAAAATATTAGAATAATTATCTATCTCCATAGCGCTGTAACATATTGCGTGTGGGAGTGGGTGCTTTAATAGCCGAAAGTCCATAAATGCTGCTTTAGAAAAAAGGAAATGATAAGTCGTCCGGATAAATAAGTTGATTTAGATAAGAAAGTCTTCTCACCATATGTGTACATTTGTATGCCATAGGGCAGCTGTACCATCTGGACTATATACTTTGTGCACTATTGCTAA
>NC_051413.1:11371871-11371967 GCF_015228065.2 Penaeus monodon
AAAGATAATGATATAATATATATACATTTATTCATTTACTCTCAGAACGAATATGAGGCGCTTTTTTTTTTTTTACTATTCATGTAAGCATTTTCC
>NC_051413.1:11372291-11372453 GCF_015228065.2 Penaeus monodon
GCAACTGTAGTTTAAGCTACACAAACACACCCTATTCACATTAAGTTCTCTCAATGATCCTATCCTTTGATCCTTTACTAGTGCATGTGCAGGTAAACAATGATAGTTTACACGTGTAGAAATTCACATTTACTGCTTCTCAGGGCATATATATCAGTTAAA
>NC_051413.1:11372667-11372743 GCF_015228065.2 Penaeus monodon
AACAATACCAATACAACAAACATATAAAGCGATGACGAATAGCCATTACATAGAAAAACAAATTTCAACATAAATC
>NC_051413.1:11372806-11372978 GCF_015228065.2 Penaeus monodon
CGAGGCAAAAACGACAATTTTAATTCGAACTCCGACAGGTAAAGAATGAAGGGGCTAAGAGAGAAATTCCAATCAAGTCTTTGTTGCAACCACTTACCTTTTAAAATATAAATTTCCTGCACGTCTCGTGCATTGCACGAAAGTAAGAGAAGCGGAGCTAAAACGGGAATGG
>NC_051413.1:11373026-11373097 GCF_015228065.2 Penaeus monodon
ACGTGAATGTAAAGAGAGAAAATGTGGAAACTCATGAAAATAAATTGAGAGCACAAGAGAATGGCAGTAAC
>NC_051413.1:11373153-11373271 GCF_015228065.2 Penaeus monodon
GGGTATGATAGCAATAGTCCAATATTAGAAAGACAGATGTCGGTTTTCCTTATGTAGCAAGGAACTACACTTCAGTATACTTGTGGATTTCATATATTTCTGGATGGTTTGTATAATA
>NC_051413.1:11373777-11374358 GCF_015228065.2 Penaeus monodon
TAGGATATATACATAGTATAACTTGAATGGATATACGTCTAGATAATTGATGAACCTATACAGATGATAATAGAGATATTGACACACAGGATGTTGCAAGTGACGGGAGACCATTCGAGAATATAGCGTTGCGTAAAGAAGATGTCTGATTCGGTTCCCCCCCATTTTTTTCCAGTACATTGATCGCCGAGAGTTACGTACAGATGCCTCGCCTAGCGACCCTAACTCTTCGCTGCGTTTCCTTATCCTATCTCCATAACGTCTAAATTAGAAAAACCCGGAGGTAATCGTACCTCAGAGCCGCCCACCGTAAGGCGAAAGTCGGGAGTGATTCTTAGTAAGAGCAGCGTAATGACCCTAGTGGATTCGTGTTCATCAGTTCCTGTATTAATGTGACCTTGTCCAGTTTGGGGAATTTAACCCTCGCTCATAAATCGCCTCCTTGCGGTGTACGGGATTTTGTTTCAATGTATCATAACATTCATTCTGCTGATGAATGGCACAGGCACTTGTATATATGTATGTACTACGTTTATTTAAGCACACATTATTTAGCTTATTTGGTCCTATTATTTTTTCTT
>NC_051413.1:11375280-11375608 GCF_015228065.2 Penaeus monodon
CCCCCTCGTTTTTTCCCTTGGTTTTTTTTAAAAAAAGCTTCATTTTCTTCAATAGGATAGTTTTATTTTTTTTTTCCCCTTGTTTGCTTTTCCTTTCTTTTCCTTTTCTTACTCCTTCTTTTGTCCTTTTTTCCCGGGTTCTCCTTTTTTCTTCTTCTTCCCTCTTTCCCTTCCCCCTTCTTTTTCCCTCCTTCGCCCCCTTCCCCCCCCCTTCCCTTTTTGTTATTTTTTTTTTTGAAGCAGGGGCTCGTTTTTTTTAAAATTTTTGGGGTTGAAAAAATTGATTGGACTTTCTTTAGTTCATTCTTTTATTGGGATCAATTAAAAA
>NC_051413.1:11375664-11375948 GCF_015228065.2 Penaeus monodon
CCCCTTCCCCCCCGAATTTTAAAAAAAGAATTTTTAGGCGATTCTCACGAATTTTTTGTTGTTCATGGTATTTTTACCTTTATATTTTTTCTTTTCTTAATTATTCTACACTTTAACCTCATTTTTTACACCCCTTCATAAAATCATATTTTTGGGATTTTATTTTATGGGTGTTTTGTTACAACCCAAAAAAGGGTAAAAAAAAATAGGAAAAAGGTTTTTGTTTAATGTTTGGCAATAGATTTAAAGGGATGAAGCAGTAAATGGTTTAAGTAAAATTTTTG
>NC_051413.1:11376105-11376335 GCF_015228065.2 Penaeus monodon
CGGGGGGAAAAATAGATAGATGGGGGGAAAAAAAGGGGCGGACAGTAGAAAAAATGGATGGAAAGATTGTAGTAAGGGTGGGAAGAAAATGATAGATAGATGGGTTAAGATAGATAGGGGGAGGTGGAAAGTGAGGGGGAAATGCTACATGAATAGAAAAAAAAAAAAACCCTTTCAATTCTTCTGAATAAATAATAATGTATATATATTATATCTTTTTCTTTAACCGT
>NC_051413.1:11376375-11376669 GCF_015228065.2 Penaeus monodon
GCTGCAAAAAGATTAGCCCAAAATGTCAGCTGCCCTATCATAAAAATGTAAAATATGGTTGAGAAGACTCTTCTTATTTTAAAGAAATTTTATTTATACGACGACTTTATCTTTTTCCCTTTTTTTCTAAAGCAGATTATGACTTTTGGCTATTAAAGCCCCTTTCCCACACGAAATTTTGTACAGGCGAATGGAATAGTTAATTTATTAATTTTTTATATGTCTTTGATGTATGGGTACAATAACTCCATTAAAAGTAAGAATCTTTAGAATATGCCCCAAAAACTGAATTAT
>NC_051413.1:11376851-11377482 GCF_015228065.2 Penaeus monodon
CACTTAACCGACCGTGATACTTCGATAGGTAGTTTTCCCCCGGCTAAGCGCGATTTTAAAATGGGTAAATCCCCAAAACTTCATCTCTTTTTACCCGGGCTCGAGATCAAGCGACTCGATACTGGGGGCCGGAGCAGCAGGGCACCGCGGAGGAGGGGATCGCAAACCCCAAAACCTGTTCTGGGAAAATGATGGCATTAGGGGCGGCGGCGTGGGTTCGGCAGTAAACGACCCCCAAAAATTTTAATTTCAGAGGGGATGGATTGATGTATTCACTGCACACGATAGCTTATATTGCGAATGATGAATCGGTGTGCTAGAAAAAAAAAAAGTCTTTTTCATATATCTGCGTGTATGGGAATTTAAAATTGGAATGTGTTTTCTGGAATCCCAAAAACAATAAGGGGGAAGAACATAAAGAACATCGGGGTTAACTCATAACACTTATTTAAAATGTTTTTAACCTTGCTTCGCCCCCCCACCCTCCCGCATTTTAAATCTCAGTATTGTGTTAAATAGCATGTATGCCTGGGAAACCTATTCATGGACTAGGCGATATTAAAAATTTGTAGAAGACACACGCGCGTTTTTTTTTGAACTATGAAATCAATACTAATAATAATTATTTCAC
>NC_051413.1:11377513-11378779 GCF_015228065.2 Penaeus monodon
ATTGAGGGAAGTATTTTGGGTTTTTTCGTTTCGTGGGTTTCAAGAGTTCGCAAAAGATTCATGATTTCCCTCTCCTAGAATCAAATTTTGCACATTTTTTATTTCCTGTAAAACCCTTTTGTAAAAAGCCCCCCTTTAATAGTCTGCACCCGATACGAAATCCTAAAAAATTTTAGAGTTCGATGAAACTGAAAAGGGTAAAATAGAATTATATATATAAATCACCACGACGATCAAATTTCTAAACGTTTGTTAAAAAATTTTAAACCCACTTTGTCCTTCACTCGAACTGTTCTTCCCAAAAAGCGAAACGGGGAAAATATAGTTGCCCTTAACCCTTTTCTCGTTATTTTTTTTCCCCGAGAATTTTTTCTCTTCACTATTGAAGAAAAAAACAACCCCCGGTATTCGTACAAGGAAGTGAAATTTGTCTACGATGACTATTTATGCTTCCTTCAACATTTTTAAAGACAAAACCTTTAGGGGCGATTAACAGATGGGGGCCCTTCACAATTTCTTGGGAAAGGGAAAGCATACTAAAAAAAAAAACCCCGATTCCCCAGTTTCCCCAATCAATTTTGGTAAATTTTTGAGACACATTCAATGGGATATCAACGTATAAACTTTTCGTTAAAAAGTAAAATTTTATAAACCAAAAAAATTGCAAAAACACGAAAACTCCTAATCCCGATCATACCCTCATCGTTTAAAGTTAAAACCTTTTATCAAAACTTTAAAATTTGGGATTTCAATTACAACACAAAGTGCATGACCAGCCCCGAGGAATTTTTAAAGATCAAAACCCGTTTTAAAGAAACTTTCCCACTGTATCACGCTTGGAACCTTTGCAAAAACCGCCACAAAAAGCAGGAGAAAAGGGGAAAACCCTTTTTAACGAGGGAAAGGAAAACCAAAACTTTATTCAGGTAATGCTTTGGTATTCTTACAAAACCCAAACACAAGGCACATCCATAAAAAATTTTTCTTGTTCAAACAAATGCATGTATTGTTTCCACGTTTTCGCATAAATACAGCAGAAAGATACGTATGCATTGTACTGTACCTCTTTTAGGAGAGAGAAAAAAAAAAAAAGATACGTTTTACATAATATCCATGTCCATGTTTTAAATCGTCACTTCCCCTGGTAATATCATTCCGAAACACAGGAATCATAATTCCTCAACGGCCCGGGCTCCCTCGTGCAATTCAAAGCCTTTCATCAGACATTCCCCTCATTTTCCCCCCTCATCATCTCTTGGCGCCTTC
>NC_051413.1:11378809-11379211 GCF_015228065.2 Penaeus monodon
GCGTTTCCTAATTCTTTCCCCCCCGTGAATCCGCGTCGGCTCCCGCTTCCTGCTCCATTAGCCGTCTTGCCTCGCGCTCGGGTGCCCTTCCCCCGCTTCTCTCCCTTGGGTTTTACTCCCCGGGTTTCGTCGGGCTTTTTTTCGCGTTTTTTTTTTTCCCTTTTTTCGTTTCTTTTTTCAAAAATTTTCTTTTTTCCGTTTTTTTTTTGGGGGTTTTCATTTTTTTTTTTTTTCTTATTCTTTTTGTGGGGTTTTTTCCCTGAAAATTTTCATTTCTCCTTCCTCTTCCTTGTCTCCTTTTTAAAATTTCGACCGCTTTGTTCACATCTCCTTTTTTTTTAAATTTTCTTCACAAGTTTTTGCAGTTTTCCTACCTCAACATTACCTCATTTTCGTCAAAAT
>NC_051413.1:11379282-11379387 GCF_015228065.2 Penaeus monodon
GCTACTGTTCCTCTTTTTTTTGATCTAATTTCACATTATTAAAATTAAAAGTTAATTGGTTTACCGTAAAAATGATGAGTGTGTGGGGGGGGGGTCAGCGCTTCC
>NC_051413.1:11379489-11379973 GCF_015228065.2 Penaeus monodon
CCCCGTGGCTTCTCTATTTTTCTGTTGTAATTAAAATTTTCCTCCCTTTGTTTTTTTTCCCCCCGACCCCTTTCTCTCCTGCCCCTCTTCTCCTCTTTCGCCCTTGCGTCTCCCCTGGGAAAGGGTTCGAGTAAACTCCATTTTAATTCAACTCTTCATAATTTGCAATTTCTGGTTTTCTCTTTTTGCTCTTTTTCCGATCTATATCATTTCCAAAAATCATTGGACCATTCTCTCCCCTTTTCCTCCGTTTTTCTTGTTCGCTTTCAGAGCACAACTCTTTCTAATTTCTAATTTCTGATCGTCTCACTCTTCCTTCCGATTTACATCACTTTCCATTATCAGGTCTTTCTTTTTATCTCTCCTCTTCTTTCCCTTTACCTCCCATTTCGTCTTGCTCTCTCTCTTTCCTTTATTCTCCGTTCCTCTCCTTTCTCTTCGTAGTTCCTCCCCGCGGCCACAAGGGAAAAGGTCGAGGAAAAAC
>NC_051413.1:11380012-11380759 GCF_015228065.2 Penaeus monodon
CATTCAAGTTTACCACCGTTTTCCCTTCTCATCAGCCGTATTTCTTTCCCTTTCTTTCAACTTCGATTTCATCCGTTCCTCTCCTCTCCCTTCATTCTCAAATGTTGATCCTAATTCATTTTATTATCCAGTTTATACATTTCTCCTTAATCACCACATTTCCCTATGCCTCTTTTCCTCCACAATTCTCATCCCTTCTTTCGTCCTCCACTTTTCCTCTTCCCTTCTTCGCTCCCCCCCCCCCCTTCTTCGCCACAGGGATGAGGGCGAGCATATCTTCGCACATTGTTTAATGCTTGTAAAGGCAAAACTCCTCTCGCAACACGCGTCTCTTACACTGAATTAGAAGGTCAACGTTGGAGAGGGAGAGGAAGCTGTATGCTTGCCTGGTTATCTGTTTTTTTCTTCTTCTTTGTTCCTCTTTATTTCGCTTGTATTTTTATCATTTTGGTATATGACTTTCTTACCTTTTTTCCCTTCGATTTTTTTTTCTCTTCTTTTTTATTATCAACTCCCCTATTTTTTTGTTTTTCTCTCAATTCGTATGTCCTACTTTTATATCTCTATTTTTCTTTTCCCTCCCTCCCTTCCCCTCTAACTTGCTCCGGCGTTTCGCAATCACACCGCCCACCATCCCTTTGATACGTCTCGTCCCTGTTGCAGAGCACCGAATGCCGTAAACAAGCTACAATCGCTTTTACTTATACCATTTGATGTATACCTCTCTTTTCTGATGTATATATGTTT
>NC_051413.1:11380929-11381555 GCF_015228065.2 Penaeus monodon
CCCGCGCCCACCAGCCCTCACCTTCTCCTCCCCTTTGCCAGAGCACCGAATGACATAAACAAACCATCAACCGCTTTTACTTCGAGCCTCTCGACCACTCATCTCTTCAGTAAACGCGGCGGCGGCTCCGAGGAAAAGGGGCAGATGCCGGCGGCCGATACGACATGCGCTCCGCCGTCCGCTCGCGAGACACAAAGCCGAGGTTTCGAGGCATCAGCAACACGGCTCTCGAAGCCTTTCGTGTTCGAAGCAGTGCATGCTTATTCGGACATCGGTTCCGAGGGCGCACGAGGCTGTTCGGAGAGAATTATTGCTCTGTGTGCAGAATTAAGCATCCTGTGAATTAGTTTTTTTATCCATTTCTTCGCTTCGTCTCTTACATTTCGTACTCCGACGAATACATAGACGTATATAAAACTATGAAATATGATCTTTATGTCAGTTATCTATAATTGTTAGTTTAGTTCCTCTTCTAATGATATACGCTTTTCCCGAACAGTGACGGTAAAATATTAAAAATGAGAATTTCTTTTTCTTTTATTACAGCCGTTTCGCTTCCATGTGTATATAATGGATCCTCTCTGTTTTTGTCATTCTTGGGCCATTTACGCGAGACTTTTTTTTCT
>NC_051413.1:11382012-11382635 GCF_015228065.2 Penaeus monodon
AGAAAAAAAAGTCTCGCGTAAATGGCCCAAGAATGACAAAAACAGAGAGGATCCATTATATACACATGGAAGCGAAACGGCTGTAATAAAAGAAAAAGAAATTCTCATTTTTAATATTTTACCGTCACTGTTCGGGAAAAGCGTATATCATTAGAAGAGGAACTAAACTAACAATTATAGATAACTGACATAAAGATCATATTTCATAGTTTTATATACGTCTATGTATTCGTCGGAGTACGAAATGTAAGAGACGAAGCGAAGAAATGGATAAAAAAAACTAATTCACAGGATGCTTAATTCTGCACACAGAGCAATAATTCTCTCCGAACAGCCTCGTGCGCCCTCGGAACCGATGTCCGAATAAGGCATGCACTGCTTCGAACACGAAAGGCTTCGAGAGCCGTGTTGCTGATGCCTCGAAACCTCGGCTTTGTGTCTCGCGAGCGGACGGCGGAGCGCATGTCGTATCGGCCGCCGGCATCTGACCCTTTCCTCGGAGCCGCCGCCGCGTTACTGAAGAGATGAGTGGTCGAGAGGCTCGAAGTAAAAGCGGTTGATGGTTTGTTTATGTCATTCGGTGCTCTGGCAAAGGGGAGGAGAAGGTGAGGGCTGGTGGGCGG
>NC_051413.1:11382823-11383564 GCF_015228065.2 Penaeus monodon
CATCAGATAAGAGAGGTATACATCAAAATGGTATAAGTAAAAGCGATTGGTAGCTTGTTTACGGCATTCGGTGCTCTGCAACAGGGACGAGACGTATCAAAGGGATGGTGGGCGGTGTGATTGCGAAACGCCGGAGCAAGTTAGAGGGGAAGGGAGGGAGGGAAAAGAAAAATAGAGATATAAAAAGTAGGACATACGAATTGAGAGAAAAACAAAAAAATAGGGGAGTTGATAATAAAATAGAAGAGAAAAAAATATCGAAGGGAAAAAAGGTAAGAAAGTCATATACCAAAATGATAAAAATACAAGCGAAATAAAGAGGAACAAAGAAGAAGAAAAAAACAGATAACCAGGCAAGCATACAGCTTCCTCTCCCTCTCCAACGTTGACCTTCTAATTCAGTGTAAGAGACGCGTGTTGCGAGAGGAGTTTTGCCTTTACAAGCATTAAACAATGTGCGAAGATATGCTCGCCCTCATCCCCTGTGGCGAAGAAGGGGGGGGGGGGGAGCGAAGAAGGAAGAGGAAAAGTGGAGGACGAAAGAAGGGATGAGAATTGTGGAGGAAAAGAGGCATAGGGAAATGTGGTGATTAAGGAGAAATGTATAAACTGGATAATAAAAATGAATTAGGATCAACATTTGAGAATGAAGGGAGAGGAGAGGAACGGATGAAATCGAAGTTGAAAGAAAGGGAAAGAAATACGGCTGATGAGAAGGGAAAACGGTGGTAAACTTGAATG
>NC_051413.1:11383741-11384121 GCF_015228065.2 Penaeus monodon
CCTGATAATGGAAAGTGATGTAAATCGGAAGGAAGAGTGAGACGATCAGAAATTAGAAATTAGAAAGAGTTGTGCTCTGAAAGCGAACAAAGAAAACGGAGGAAAAGGGGAGAGAATGGTCCAATGATTTTTGGAAATGATATAGATCGGAAAAAGAGCAGAAAAAGAGAAAACCAGAAATTGCAAATTATGAAGAGTTGAATTAAAATGGAGTTTACTCGAACCCTTTCCCAGGGGAGACGCAAGGGCGAAAGAGGAGAAGAGGGACAGGAGAGAAAGAGGTCGGAGGGAAAGAGAACGAAGGAGAGAAGAATTTAATTACAACAGAAAATCATAGAGACAGCCACGGGAGAAAAGAATGAAATTAAGACAGGACCCCA
>NC_051413.1:11384210-11384284 GCF_015228065.2 Penaeus monodon
TGGAAGCGCTGATCCCCCCCCCCTCCACACACTCATCATTTTTACGGATGAGAACGCAATTAACTTTTTAACTT
>NC_051413.1:11384403-11384564 GCF_015228065.2 Penaeus monodon
TTGACGAAAATGATGGTAATGTTGAGGTAGGCAAACTGCAATAACGTTTGTGAAGAAAACATTTATAAAAAAGGAGAATGTGAAACAAAGCGAGTCAGTAAATTATAAAGTAGAGACAAGGAAGAGGAAGGAGAAATGTAAATTTCAGGAAAGCAACCACG
>NC_051413.1:11384666-11386182 GCF_015228065.2 Penaeus monodon
CGCGGAAAGAAAGACCGACGAAATCCGGGAGTGAAACCACGGGAGAGACAGGCGGAGGAAGGGCAGCCGAGCGCGAGGCAAGACGGCTAAATGGAGCAGGAAGCAGGAGCCGACGCGGATTCACGGCGGGGAAGAAGCTCGTAGGAACAGCGCGGGGGGGAAGGAGGGAGGGTGGAGGGTCACGGGAAGAGCGACGCAAGATGATGATGAGCGGGGTAAATGAGGGAGGAATGTAGCTGATGAGAAGGCTGTGGTGAATTGCACTGAGGGTATGCCCAGCGCGTATGAGGAATTATGATCTCCGTGTGTATCTCGGAATGATATTATACCATGAGGAAGTGACGATTTATAACATGGAGCATGGATATTATGTATAAACGCTATCTTTTTCTTTTTTTCTCTCTCTCTCCAAGAGAGTACAGTACACATGCAGTACGTATCATTCTGCTGCTATTTATGCGTAACGTGTGAACAATACATAGCATTTGATTAGAACAAGACAATTATTTATGGATGTGCCTTGTGCTTGGTATTCGTAAGAGGAATACCGAAGCATTACCCTGAAATCAAGTTTTGGTTTCCTTCCTCGTTCACAATGGATTTCCTCTTGCTCCTGCGTTTTGTGATGCGGTATTTGCCAAGGTTCCAATGCGTGATATCAGTTGGGAAAGTTTCAGTATAACTGGTTTGATCGTTAAAAATTCCTCTGGGCTGGTCATGCACATTGTGTGTGTAATTGTAATGCTAATTAAAGTCTTGATAAAAGGCTTTAACATTAACGATGATGAGTGTATGATCTGGATTTAGTGAGTTTTTCGTGTCTTTGCAAGTTTTTTGGTTTTACTAATAAGGTTTACTTATTAACGTAAAGTTTATACAGTTGATATGCCATTGAATGTGTCTCTAAAATTACCAAAATTGATTAGGGAAACTAGGAATCGCGGTTTATTTTTTAGTATGACTTTGCCTTCCAAGAAATTGTGAAGTGACCCCATCTGTTAATCGACCATGAAGCGTTTGTCTTTCAAAATGATTGAAGGAAGCACTACATAGTACATCGTAGACACATTTCACTTCCTTGATACGAATACCGCGGGTTTGTTTTTATGTCTTCAATAGCTGAAGAGAAGAAATTCTCTGTGGGAAAAATAACGAGCAAAGGTTAATGGCTAAGCTCATATGTCTCCGTTTCCGCTGTTGGGAAGGAACAGGTTCGAGTGAAGGACTAAGTAGGTTACAATCTTTTAACAAACGATTTAGAATATTTCGATCGTCGTGGCTGACTTTATGATATATAATTCATATTTTATCCTTTTCAGATTTCATCGAACATCTAAAATATTTTAGGATTTCGTAGTACAGGTGCAGACATACTTAAGGGGGCATTTTACACAAGGTTTACCAGGCTAATAAAAAATGGTGCTCTAATTATGACTTCTAGCGAGAGGGAAATCATGAATCATTGCAGAACTCTTGGAAATTCCACGAAACGAACAAACCAAAAAGTACTTGCCTC
>NC_051413.1:11386343-11386726 GCF_015228065.2 Penaeus monodon
GCTCATCTTAACACAATACTGAGACTTAAAATGCGCATGGATGGATGGACGGGCGAAGCAGAGGTTTAAAAACATGCTTAATAAGTGTTCATGAGTTTAACCCGTATGTTCTTTATGTATCTTGCCACCTATATTGTATTTGGGATCTCCAGATACACACATTTCCACATTTAAATTACATACACGCATGATATATGAACACTGACTTCGTTTTTTTCTAGCAGCACCGATTCATCATTCGCAATATCAAGCTATCGTGATGCAGTGAATACATCAACTCCATCCCCGTCTGAAATTCAATTTTGGGCGTCGTTTATCTGCCAGAACCGACGCCGCCGCCCCTAATGCCATCATTTTCCGCAGATACAGGTTGGGCGTCGCGA
>NC_051413.1:11386759-11386913 GCF_015228065.2 Penaeus monodon
GGCCCTCAGTATCGACGTCTGCTTGATCTCGAGCCGGATAAACAGAGATGAATGTTGGTGATTTATCCGATTTCAATATCTGCTTGCCTTAGCCGCGGGGGAAAGCTTACCTTATCAGAACGTATCACGGTACGGTTAAGTGATATATACTGTT
>NC_051413.1:11387058-11387123 GCF_015228065.2 Penaeus monodon
ATAATTTCAGTTTTTGGGACAATATGCTAAAGATTCTTATCTTGATAATGGAGTTATTGTACCTA
>NC_051413.1:11387187-11387496 GCF_015228065.2 Penaeus monodon
TGCGTGTGGGAAGGGTGCTTTAATAGCCAAAAGTCCATAAATCTGCTTTTAGAAAAAAAGGAAAATGATAAAGTCGTCGTATAAATAAAGTTGCTTTAAGATAAGAAGAGTCTTCTCAACCATATTTGTACATTTGTATGCATAGGGCAGCTGTACATCTGGACTATATACTTTGTGCAGCTATTGCTAATTTTTTTTTGTGTTTGTGTTGATTTTTTTCTTTATCGTGTTAAAGATAAATGATATAATTATATATACATTTATTCATTTACTCTCAGAACGAATATGAAGCGCTTTTTTTTTTTTTTA
>NC_051413.1:11387731-11387851 GCF_015228065.2 Penaeus monodon
GCAACATGTAGTTAGCTACACAAACACACCCATTCACATTAAGTCTCTTCAATGAATCCTATCCTTTGATCCTTTACTAGTGCATGTGCAGTGTAAACAATGATAGTTACACGTGTAGAA
>NC_051413.1:11388273-11388445 GCF_015228065.2 Penaeus monodon
GCAAAAACGACAATTTTAATTCGAAGCTCCGACAGGTAAAAGAATGAAGGGGCTAAGAGAGAATGTCCAATCAAGTCTTTGTTGCAACCACTTACCTTTTAAATATAAGATTCCTGCACGTCTCGTGCATTGCAACGAAAGAATGAGAGAGAAGGCGGTGAAGCTAAAAACG
>NC_051413.1:11388504-11388583 GCF_015228065.2 Penaeus monodon
GACGTGAATGTAAAGAGAGAAAAAATGTGAGAAACTCGAGTGAAAAATAAATTGAGAGCAAAAGAAGAATGAAGTAACG
>NC_051413.1:11389262-11389711 GCF_015228065.2 Penaeus monodon
GTTTGCAAGTGAACGTGGAGACACATTCCGCAGAAATAGTAGCGTTGCGTAAAGAAGTGTCGGATTCGGTCCCCCATTTTTTTCCAGTCATTGATCGCCGGAGAGTTACGTCCAGATGCCTCGCCTGCGACCCTAACTCTTCGCTGGCGTTCATTAGCCTGTCTCCTAAACCTTCTAAATTAGAAAAACCCGGAGGTTATCGTACCTCAAGAGCCGCCCACCGTAAGGACGAAAGTCGGGAGTGATTCTTAGTAAGATCAGCCGTAATGAACAGTGGATTCGTGTTCATAGTTCCTGTATTAATGTGACCTTTTCAGTTTGGGGAATTTAACACTCGCTCATAAATCGCCTCCTGCGGTGTACGGGATTTTGTTTCAATGGATCATAACATTCATTCTGCTATGATGGACACAGGCACTTGTATATATGTACTGTACATACGTTTATTT
>NC_051413.1:11391122-11391818 GCF_015228065.2 Penaeus monodon
AAGTGAGCACGAATAGGAAGATAAGCAGTCACGGAAGCGGAAAGAATAATCGCCATGACACGCATGATAACCGCGCCACATTCATTTCGCCAGATAAGAGAAATCATTACACACGCAATTTCACGTTTTTCTCATTACTTCAGATTAGGGAGCGACTGAGACAGAGGAGAAGGTGTCCCAAGAACCGGAGTAATTCTCATTGCAAGTGGGAGTTTTCAGATCGTTAATCTTTTAAAGGTTGTGAACTCTCTGAGTGAATTGCTTCGTGAAATATAACGTGTGCGGGGTGGAATGATTTATTGTTTATTTCAATTCATTAGCAGTCTGTACTTCGGTGATTTTACTTTGTAGGTTGTTATTAGTGTTTATTTTAATCATGTATCCCCAGAAATTTCTCTTCCGAATATGAATTGTTATACAAAAAGTTACGAAAACAGAAGGCGTTAACCTCCACGAAAATAGTGTGTAGAACCAATGTTATCTATAATATGTATTGTACACCGTCGTCTTTTAAAATCACCATCAACCCCAAAGGCAGTTGAAATGTCAGAATATCATTGAAAATAACGACAGTATTCGATATTCTAGTACCTGTCATTTCCTCTAAGTAAATGTCATTTGGTGTGATGGCATGGAAAACAATATTCCGTGGCGGGTTTGCTGTTGGAAAGCATTTTAGTACAGGTGTATCGAATG
>NC_051413.1:11391947-11392059 GCF_015228065.2 Penaeus monodon
GGAAAGAAAGAGTTCTTGACATTCGGGCTTTTTTCTAACTTTTTAAGTCACTCTATAGAGGGAGACAAAGGGGCGAGGGTGGAAAGAGAAGTGGGATAGAGAGTACATATAA
>NC_051413.1:11392140-11392725 GCF_015228065.2 Penaeus monodon
ACTTCCTCTGAAACTCTCTGAAATCCCATTGAAATTCCTCTGAAACCCTCTCGAAACCCTTCTGAAACCCCATTACACTTCCCTTGAAACCCTCTCGAAATCCTTCTGAAACCCCATTGCACTTCCCTTGAAACCCTCTCGAAATCCTTCTGAAATCCCACTCAAATTCCCCTGAAACCCTATCGAAACCCATCTGAAACCCCATTACACTTCCCTTGAAACCCTCTTGAAATCCTAAGCGTAGATGAGAAACCAAAGAAAGATCTTTCTGTTAAGCAAGAGACAGAGGACCCTAACACAATACAACTGACAAACTAACCATTATCTAGATTCACCAATAAAGGATCACCACAATTGATGCACTGAAAGCCATACAAATGTTTGGTTTTAGGTATTAGGCTTCTGGGAAAGTGATTTGTCTGTTATGATTTGCAATATTTACGATCTATGATTTGTGCTGTTCATCTGTGGTTTTGGATATTTTTTTCATGTAAACTGGAATGACGGTGCTACTTAAAAAAAAAAAAAATGTGTCACACTACACATAAGACCAGTCGAAAATAAGAAATTACCAGACCAATGAAG
>NC_051413.1:11393062-11393139 GCF_015228065.2 Penaeus monodon
GGCGAGCATTTTGTTGACCCCCAACATGGCCGGTGTAGGGAAATGCACGATCTGGTTCGGACGTTTACTGATGACGT
>NC_051413.1:11393635-11394039 GCF_015228065.2 Penaeus monodon
ATGAATCTTTTAAAAATACCTGGAATTGCTTCTTTAACCAATAAAGATGACGGCATATCATTTGTGTTATTGTGTTGCATCGAATTCAAAGGCTGGAAGCTGTATGAAGAGCGACATCATCATGACAATAATTTTAATACGATAGATGATTTTACTGAATCGAGATAATTTGTTTGTTACCCTTTTCTTCGATTTCCTTCTGTTTGTTTTTATTTAAATGGTATTTGTATATATAGACGGAGATAAGACAGATGATGCCGATAAAATCAGTAGCGGGAGATGCAGTGGTGTTGATAATATAAATGATTTTGGTATGACCACATTGGCAATAACACTGATGATGGTAATGCTATTGATCTAAGTGATATTTAGATCTATTCAAACTTTATCTATCGTGGTCCACT
>NC_051413.1:11394171-11394359 GCF_015228065.2 Penaeus monodon
CTGAATGGAGAATGTGAAATGTTTTGTGGATTCGATATTGCGTTTTTATAATAAACACCGAGTTATTTCGTTTTATTGTAAAATATATGTTTCCAGCGCCAAAATATGAATAGTTATTAGGAATTCCCTATTAGGTACACATACACCTTTTCCCCTTTTTTGCGAATTTTAATTCCAGGAGAAAAATG
>NC_051413.1:11394977-11395219 GCF_015228065.2 Penaeus monodon
GGTGCAAAGGTAATTTGGGAAGATGTCTAAAAAACAAAACAAAACAAAAAATGATGATAATCGATGGAGGGATTCCGATTAAATAACTTCCAAAGCATTGTTTTACAGGATAAATAGAGCTTCTGCCTTTGTTCATGAGACAAAAAAAATGTTTCGATATTTCGATAAATTCCAAACTGTTTGGTCGATATCTTTTTGTTTATATTTCTAGGATTCAAATCAACGGATTCAATAGTCATGGA
>NC_051413.1:11395624-11396171 GCF_015228065.2 Penaeus monodon
TGGCCCACAATCGACATGCAGACAGAGTGATGGTTTGGAATTCTTTCATTGGGAATAAGAGCAGGCGAGGTCTACACTTTCTTCTAACGAATTTGACAGCGAGCGGAAGTGTTAACATTTTCATTACTTTGGAGAATGCATTAATATTTCATGTTCGATGCCACGAGTCAGAGACAGCCTAAAAGTTTCTAAATGACAGCGGAATTGATGTATGAGAGTGGCCTTGTAACTCACCTCATCTGAACACCATAAAAAAGTGCATGGGAAGTCATGATGAATAAAATGCAAAATGCAATACACACAACATTGTATGATCAACTGTAGATGTTATCGATATTGTTTCTGCTATAGTTACCTGGTTTTATGATGAGTTTAGTGATTTTTTTTTCATCATTACTAACATTTTCAAAAATACGCAACACTGTATGTAAATTTTCCATATAGAGATTTTCTCGATTAAGTCTACTAATCCAGTGTTAGTTAAATTTCATCATTATGATTTTCCAATAGGATTGAGATTCACCTAATAAGGCAGACAGTTGTTCGA
>NC_051413.1:11399416-11399717 GCF_015228065.2 Penaeus monodon
ATTATGGTAAATATAGTCAATATATTTCTTCAGTAACAACACCTCCGTTGTATATAATCATTATACTGATATGTTAGTATTGACATAAAAAAATGCACTGCAGGTGAATTTCCAATATAGAGATTTTCGCGGATATATCTCATAATTCAGTAGCAGTAATATTCCCATAAATTATTATGATATTCTGATACAAAAGAGCTTCTCCAAATAAGGCAAGCAATTGTTCGAAGTGAATTTAGTTCTGATGTAATAAGAGCTTTATTGGAAACAATAGCAGCAATACTGGTAACAATAATATAAG
>NC_051413.1:11399851-11400231 GCF_015228065.2 Penaeus monodon
GGGTGCCTCAAAAGTCACTATATATTACAAGAAATAATTGTAATTACGAAAAACAAGATAATACGCTAATACACTTGTGCATCACAGTTACCCTCCATGTATATTAGTTCAGAAATATTGCTGTCAACACACTGGGATTTCTCTTTCCTCACTGGCACTCTGATTATTTTTCTTTTTGTCGCGATTATGGACAGCACTCGTTCCCGGTTTAACACCCTTATATGTTAATGCTTTGGGTTTCATTAAGTCTGAAGCATCTTAGCGCTTTGAGCTATGCTGAGACATTGATGGTTGCCATTTACTTTGATTTTTTTCTTTTTCTCTCAAATTAATGCCTGTTTTTCTTAATTCCAATTCCTAGATAAATAGCGACTTTTGAG
>NC_051413.1:11400527-11400985 GCF_015228065.2 Penaeus monodon
CATAGTCAGTAATAGAAATTCTACATCCCTAACACTAACCATAAGCGTCACTTTGGTATAAACACTAACAATTATATCACGAGGTTTACACTACGGTCATATCATGTAATCGCACAGTTATTACTAACCCTATCAGACATCACCAACATACAACACAGATCTTTTTTACCTTTTCCCACACAGCCAAACGCGAACAAAAATGTACAGTAGCAATCAGTGTTACGCTAAAAAAACGCGCTATCATTTGACTCAAAAGTGAGAACATATTACATCTCCATTCACTGGGAGGGTGCTGTAGAAATAAATGTTTTTCAGGGTGGGATTCCGATTATAGAGCTGTCGGAAGGATGATTTCAAAAAACGTAATTGAAATTCTTCATTTTCTTTTTTTTGTGATAAAAATTAATAGTTAGTTCGATGTTTTTTTCTTTTTTCTAAATATCCAGGAATTATAACCA
>NC_051413.1:11401639-11401845 GCF_015228065.2 Penaeus monodon
TTAAAGTTGGATCTTTCCCTTCTTGTTTTCATAAAGAAACTCAGGTAATCTTATTTGCATTTGGCATTAGGAGTCTCCAAATGTCAAAAAAACTCAAACTTAAAATAAAATGGTGAAAATGTTGAGAGATTTTTCGTAAAATATAGTTAGATATGCACACAATATTTCACAAATATTTCTACAATACATATACATAAATGTAACCT
>NC_051413.1:11402548-11403328 GCF_015228065.2 Penaeus monodon
CCCTATTTCCCTCCGGGGCCCAAACGTCAATCCGTTTTTTTTTTAAATTTCCATTGGAAGTATACAATTCTGAACACACGACGGAATACCGGTTGTGTGGGATTTTCGAACCATCATCCCAAATTACATTTAGACCACAGAGGGGAATGATCGACCCTGTTACAAACTTTTGCGCTGTATGAAAGCTATGTTTGGTGTAACAATCTACTGAGAACCTGTTTTGACTTTTGGCTTGGTAAGTTATAGGATACATTACGCAAAGACAACTGTCTGATCATATAAAGATTAACTGAAACTGAGGTACACATGAACATTATTTATATATTAAAGGAATGATGATTCTAATTCTTATCATCACCATTACTGAAATCACCCTAATCGTAAGCCTTATCAATACAACAAACATCTATTATTGTTAATATTATCTTTCTTATAAAGATCTCACTCCAATCACCACTGACACACACACACTTATGTATATGAATCAGAAGAGCGAAACACACTCACACATTCTTCAGTAATTAGGAGATATAGCCAGAACTTCACAGGGGACCAGAGATAATTATTCCTAAAAGGTAACATGTTCCCAACCTGTTAATGAAATTCGAAACTGCCTCACACTCTCTCGTCGCTTGACATCATGGCCACGCAGGTCAGCTGAACATCGCCTTGCAGTTTGGGACGTTTTGTTTTATTGCATTATCATTACTATAAACTTTATTACGTTACAATAAAAAATAATGTTGCTGAAAAAAGGTCTGTACTAATTCATTCTAACTG
>NC_051413.1:11409236-11409539 GCF_015228065.2 Penaeus monodon
ATCTCTTTTTTTTCTATTTATATTTTTAATCTATTATTATTTCTTTTGTTTATGTTTTATATCTATTTTTTAAAAAATATCGTTTATTATCTCTTTTCTTCATTTTTCCATCTTTATATTCCTTTTCTTTAATCTATTTTATATTTATATTTTTTTCAAATCTATTCTTTTTTTATATCCATTTTTTTTTTATTCCCTTCTTTCCCTTTTTTTTTCTTCTATATCTCTATATCTCCGTTTTTAAATTATATATGCTTTTTATTTATTTCTTCTTTTTTTTATCTTTTTGTTTTCTTATCTACA
>NC_051413.1:11417315-11417615 GCF_015228065.2 Penaeus monodon
AGCAGAAGTTAAAGGAGAGAAAATAAGTAATAATAACGTCATTAATTTAATTAGAATAGCAATAAAACGATAGTTGCACTGATATATATCAAATTTAAAACAAATAACGATGAAAGCATAAAAAAGGTAAACACAGATGAGAAAAAAGCATATCAGGATTTTACAATATGAAAAAGGCGGAAGATTTTCAAAAATGAGGGTTTGTGTCTTGAATTTTCCCTTTATTTTCATTAGAATATGCTACGAGTGAAACAAGTTATGAGTGCAAAATCTTCTTGTTCAAATGCTTATCATTTGACG
>NC_051413.1:11417646-11418109 GCF_015228065.2 Penaeus monodon
AAGCAATTACTTGAAATCGGAAAAGGCGTCAAAGACTAATAGATAAATTGGTAATACATGTACAGAAAATAATACTTTCATTAAGTAAAGACATAAAGTAAAGTTCATTTTGCACACAGAGCAATAATCCTCTTCGCTCGCCCTCGGAACCGATGTCCGAATAAGGCATGCATTGGTTCGAACACGAAAGGCTTCGAGAGCCGTGTTGCTGATGCCTCGAAACCTCGGCTTTGTGTCTCGCGGAGCGCATGTCGTATCGGCCGCCGGCATCTGACCCTCTCCTCGGAGCCGCCGCCGCGTTACGAAGAGGTGAATGGTCGAGAGGCTCTAAATAAAAGCGGTTGACGGTTTGTTTATGTCATTCGGTGCTCTGGCAAAGGGGAGGAGAGGAAGATGAGGGCTGGTGGGCGAGAGGAAAAAAAAATGAGAGGAGCTTAGAAAGTAAAAGATAGGGAAAAAAGTG
>NC_051413.1:11418174-11418303 GCF_015228065.2 Penaeus monodon
CAGATAAAAAGGTATATATTAAAATGGTATAAGTAAAAGCGATTGGTAGGTTGTTTACGCCATTCGTTGCTCTGCAAAGGGGACGAGAGGTATCACAGGGATGGTGGCGGTGAGATTGCGAAGTGCTGA
>NC_051413.1:11418328-11418517 GCF_015228065.2 Penaeus monodon
TTGAAAAATAAAAATTGAATTATAAAAAGAAATACGAACCGATGGAGAAGAAAAAAAGAAGAGTAGGTAATATACTAAATGTGATAGGAGGGAACAAAATACAAGAAAACAATATCACGTAATAAAGGCATGTATCATAGTAATTGAAATAAAAACAACTGGTGGGTTTTTCATTCCATTTGGTGCTCC
>NC_051413.1:11418593-11419837 GCF_015228065.2 Penaeus monodon
ACAGAATTTAAAAGAATTTACCAAAGGAGAAAGGAAAAGAATAGGTAAGAAAAATTAAAGTGATAACAAAGAGCGGAAGTATTAGAAAGAAAGAAAAAGGTAGTAAATCCATGCATGAAAATAACACATCCAAAACGCCATGACAATTGCAGTATTTCAATTTATCTACGGTTACACCTTACAATATTTGTAGTTTTTTTGTTAATAAAAGACACGACTGCTTCCTCCCCATCCAATATGGACTCCATGAATGACCGTAAAGGAGACATGTTACCAGTGGAAATTCTCTTGTGTAAACATTAAACAATGTGTGGAGTTATGCCAGGCTTCATCCCCTATGACATCTGAGGGGTAGGAGAGGGGACAGAGGGAGGAAGGCGAAGGGTGTAGACAGAATTAAAGAAGAGGAAGCGGAAGGGAAAAGGGGGGAAGTGGAGAATGAAGCAGTGCAGGGCAAAGATGAAATTGAAGAAGACGTAAGAGGAGGAGGCGAAGTGAAAGATGAAGAGAGAAAAAAGGAAGAGGAAGGGGAAGAGAGAGGAGGATAGATGAGGGACGAGAGAATGAAGGATGAGGATGGAATAAGAGGAGAAGGGAGAGGAAGGGAAACGAAGGAGGAAAGAGTGAGAGACGAAGATGAAATTAAAAACGAAGGAAAGTGAGGAATAGAGATGAAAGAGAACGTAGAGAAATGTAAATATGGATTTGAAGAAGGTTGAGAAGAAACAAAGGAAGGAAGAGTGAAAGACGAAGATGGAATTAAAGAAGAGTGAAAGACGAAGATGGAATTAAAGAAGAGTGAGAGAGAAAAGGAGAATCGAAAGAGAAAGATGGAATATTAGGAGGAGGAAAGAAAATGAGGATCACTGAAAACCCGATTGACAGACAAAGATGCAATTAAATGAGATGAAAGGAGAGGAGGGGAAGTAACAGACGAGAATGAAGTTAAAGAGGAGGGCAGAGGGAGGAAGGAATAAAAGAAGAAGAAATTACGGAGAAGAGAAGGGAAATAAGATGTGATGATAATGGAAAGTCATATATATCAGAAAGAAAAAAAGGTAAGAGAACAACGGAAAGGAGATGAAAGAATGAAATGAAAGGAAGAAATGGAAAGTGATGGACTGGACGGTAATGGCAAATGATAAAAAAGGGAAAGCGAAAAGAGGCAGAAGAATCAGGAATTAAGACAGAATTAGAGAAAGTTTTGCTCAACTCCTTCTTATGTGGCGATCAGGCGATCAGAG
>NC_051413.1:11419904-11420393 GCF_015228065.2 Penaeus monodon
TTCGACGATAAAGAAGAGATGTAAAACGAAAAAATAACAAAGCTTTGATGAAGACGGAAAATTATGCAAATCGGAAAGAACAGTAAGACCGAAAATTAGAGCTTAAAATGAGTTCTGCAAAGGACAAAGAAAACGAGGAGATGGAAAGAAAATGACTCGATGATTCTGAAATGCAAAAGTAAAAGTAAGAGTAAAAAGTGGATCAGAAGTTACTCATTAACAAGTATTTTTAATCTTAAAGGTATTTTACCGATCTCGTGCTCAAGGGTTTTGCAAAGGAGAGACGTTAATGAAAAAGAAAAGAAGAAAGTCATCAAAAAAGGGAATGAGAAAGATTCGGTTACAAAGGAAAATTCGATAATCAGGAAAGAAGGAGAGAAAAAGCAATGGAGGAAGCAATGAATGTCAAAGAAGAAAAAAAAAACTGATAAGAAAGAAAAAATACACAAAATGAGATAGAAGTTGACTATAAAAGGATGATTAGCAAAT
>NC_051413.1:11420428-11420528 GCF_015228065.2 Penaeus monodon
CTGCGGAAAAAAGTTGGATTTTTTATAATTCTTAATATATCTATTTCTATATTTTTACTCAAATACAGCCAGAAAACTCGCCTCTTCTTCCAGTGATCAG
>NC_051413.1:11420806-11421491 GCF_015228065.2 Penaeus monodon
TGAATTTAGAAAAAAAGAAAAGAAAAGGAAAAGGAAATGAGAGAGAACGAACGAACAGAAAGAACAACAAAATCCAAGAAACAAACCAAGAAGAAGACAACGAAAGGAAAGAAAAGAAACAAGTACACGAGAACTGAAATGGTAACAGAGATAAATGCGATGAAAAAGGGGAAAGAACTATATAACAGAAGAAGAAGAGGAGGAAAAGACACGTATAATAACCTAGAGAAAATGGAACAAGGTAATAAATGAGGAAGGAAAACACAATAGAGAAGAAGAAAGACGCGATGGGAGAGAGGGAGAAGGACGAAATCCGAGAGGAAAACCACGAAAGAAAGACAAAAACGAAGAATAGGGGGAAGAGAAACCTAAAGAAAAGGAAAGAAAATAGTAAATGAAAAATGAAAAAAAAAACTAATAGAGAATAAAATAAACGACGAGAGAGAGAAAGAGCGACGAAATCCCAGAAAGAAACCACGAAAGAATGAAATAGGGGAAAGAACGATAAAACAATAATAAAGATAAACCATGACAACAAAAGAAAATGTAGAAGGTAATGAATGAAAACGAAAAAAGCAACAAAGAAAGGAAGCAACGAAAGAGAGAAAGACGAAATCAGAGAATAAAACCACGGAAGAGACAAACAGAGGAAGGGCAGCAGAGCAAAAGGCAATGGAGCGGGAAC
>NC_051413.1:11421845-11421993 GCF_015228065.2 Penaeus monodon
GGCAGTGTCCAAAATTATTCCGTTTCGAAACCTCTTGGCGGCGAGGGAAGGAGCGGTTAGAGGACGGAGACAAAGCCACACTCGGTAATGAAAGAGAAGGAATGAGAACTGGAAGATACGATGATAAAGGAAAATGACGTGAATCACA
>NC_051413.1:11422122-11422270 GCF_015228065.2 Penaeus monodon
TTAGGAGAAAGTTAAAGCCCTTACACCCTGGAGAACTTGCGAAAGAAGGAGGGAGAGGAGGGGATGCGGAAGACGCAGTCGTAAAGAATAAAAAGGAAAAGGAGAAATGAGGGAAGAAAGATTATATAACAACATATCACCGAAGTTA
>NC_051413.1:11422375-11422681 GCF_015228065.2 Penaeus monodon
GTAAAAAATAGGAAATTATAAATGTTGAGGAAAGAAAAGAAAATTCATATGAAGTAAGGTGGATGACATATTGATTTCGTCTCTTTATTATCAATATTTCTATAATAATTTTCATATTTTGCCAAAACAAGTTTACATCAAGAGTTCTCTTATGAAAACTTCAAGGCAATCAAATCAGGCCGAGGAGAAGATAATGTTTACACCCTTATTCCCGACAGTGGTTTAAATAAAGCAGAAAAAACATAACAAGACTCTAAATTAATTATCCTTCCACCTGTTATGGAAGTTAGTCTTGTAGAATCACGT
>NC_051413.1:11422859-11423216 GCF_015228065.2 Penaeus monodon
AAAACTCACATAAAAACAACAACAACATTAACAGGAGCGAGAAAGCACAGCCGAGGAAACCGAACCACACAGCGACAGCCACAGACTGAATGGAGAAGGGAAAGCGCAGAACCGACGCCGATCCATCATGGGAAAGACTTCATAGAACCAGCAAGCAGGGAAAAGGGGCCTCCAGGGAGTAGGTCACAGGAGAAGACGCTCAGGATAATGAGTAGGATGTCTGTAAAAGGAGGGATGCTTTTGGGTTATTGGTAAAGCTACATTTAATGGTGTACTTTGCGGTGGGAATTGATCGATGTTTTTGTATGTGTTTTACAGTGTGTGTATATATTATACTGTATACACATACACATGCAT
>NC_051413.1:11423305-11423718 GCF_015228065.2 Penaeus monodon
GTATACGCAAGTGCTAACTTGCATTACTTATTAGTTTGTTAAGTATATATGCATGCTTATGTGCATCTTTGCATGGGTATGTGTGTATTAGGAAGGGTGATAAACACGGATGTTAAAAAAAAAGCCTTCAATAAAACTTACTATCATATTTTGTAAATATTTTCCGGTAGACTGTTCTTATACATTTTTCCATGAAAGTAGCGCTTCAGTCGTATTTGCTCCATTAAGCATTTCCCCTGAATAAGGTTGCAAGAATTTATATATTTTTTTTATTTCAGTCCATTCTATAAAGTGCTACTAACGAGGCCTTTGATATCCTATTAGCATTCACGGTTACGCATTTATTGTATTCATTCAGGACGGCTTGAGATGGTTACATACGTCATATAGCTTTTGTTTAGTATAAGTGCATG
>NC_051413.1:11424878-11425122 GCF_015228065.2 Penaeus monodon
TGCCGCTGAGCCCGAAATCAATACCGTCACCTTCACCGAGTAAAAATCGTGGAAAGCAATTCAGAAATGCAATTTGGAAATTTAACTTTAGCTACAGCTGGGTCCGAATTTTCCTCCGGTCTGTTAAGCATTCTGTGAATTCAGCATAGCGTATTGCATCTCCATTAATGGGTTAGGCATCGCACTGAATTCCCGCACTGTGACTGTGCGCTGGTGGTTGCTTACACAGAAGGTTACAAATACG
>NC_051413.1:11427522-11427805 GCF_015228065.2 Penaeus monodon
GGAGGTCTTTTTTACCAGAAGGAAGCGAATAGTAGATTAGAGTAAAGAGTTAATGAGTTCTTGTAGTAGGCAAACAAACCGTACCCACCAGACTCACTAGGCTATGATTTTGTTTGTGTATACTTGTGGTCCCTGCGAAAAAGCACACCGGAAGGTCAACTTAAAATCTAAGTGCCTTCCAGTGGCCCCCCTAAGGTTTCCTCCAACCCCACCCTAAACGGGGTTTCACATAGACAGACTCTACAAAATTCGTTCCCCTATTAACTAAGAAGGGAGGAGGATT
>NC_051413.1:11431789-11432070 GCF_015228065.2 Penaeus monodon
GTGAAGGAAACTCTAGCAATCTCTACTACATTCCCAAACGTTTATTGATCATTATTGTATATGCACAACAATGCAAGCACAGGGGACAACAAAACCTTTAGATCGAGTGTATCACAATAGCGCTGCAGCACAAAGGGAGGACACAATACGGGAACTTGTCTACTCTTGCTAACTGACTGAGCTATCGTACCGTCAAAGTTTGCTATAATTCTTATTACGTTTTGATAATAGAGTTTTAAAGGCGGTTATTGCAAGTGCTATGAAGATGAGTTTATTTTTAT
>NC_051413.1:11432153-11432289 GCF_015228065.2 Penaeus monodon
TACTATTTCGAAAGATGCCTAAGGTAAAAGAATTGATTGAAAAATCAAAACAGTTTTTACTAAGTGACTGTAAAATAAAATAAAAATTCTCGGCCGTTGATCTAAGACAGATCACGTGCAGTTATATTAAACAAAT
>NC_051413.1:11432500-11432593 GCF_015228065.2 Penaeus monodon
CAATTATCCCCTCGTACATCCACTAGTTTGCATTCAAACCCTCTGTAACTTTCCAGGAGAATATCATTATCCTGTGAATATTATTCCGCATAA
>NC_051413.1:11432660-11433640 GCF_015228065.2 Penaeus monodon
GTAAATTAATGATTTTGTGAACTGAAATTTACCAAGCCATTTGCACCACTAATAAAGCTTTAGATTCTGCTGAAATAGAGAGAGTAAAGTCTATCAAACTGCTTCTCTCTTTCCCATGAGATAACTCAACTACAAACCTCCATGACACCTTCATGGTTGTTTACACGCTGCGCCAAGAAATACATGTTTATTTTCCGCTGCTATTTTTAGCACTACGCACCCTTTCATCTTACATCCCAGAATATATACGCGAGCCCAAGCATCGGCTTGTCTCTGTGGTGTAATTGTGTCTTTTTCTTTTTCCTTTTTTGTTAATTAAAAAGCTTTGACAGGGAAAACGTGAGAGCTCTTGTATAAGCCGATGTTTGCTTTTCACTTGCGATTTGTTTTCTATCAGAAGCACCACAAGTTAGTGAATTCTATTATATGACATATACAGTACAGACATATTATCAGAATGTAAAATTATGTAAGCCGATAAATAACATGTAAATATAAGGCATAAGCCCTTAACAATTAGCTAGCCACATAGCTGAAAACATGCTTAATATGCTGACATAAAAAACACACACATTTGTCGTAAATACATTTTTCCGTTCATGCTATTATTTATACTGTTAACATTCTGCATAAAAATATGATCACACAAAAATAATTTGGAACTTTTGTTTTCAAATTGAATAAACAAAAAATTAAAGACAAAGAAATTGAATCGAACAAACACATTGCAATGAGAGAAAAAAAAAAACTTACGCAAAAATGTAAAAAGAAAGAATAAAACAAAACAGACAAACAATACAGGCATCTCTTTGCCTTCAGAAACGATTATTGATTGTGATTGTATGCTCATAACAATGGAATCGCGGATGGAAACAAAACCTTTTGATCAAGCACCTCGTGACTGCTTCGTAAATACATGAGAGATGAGAGCTTATTCTCTTCTTTGGAAATGACTGGATTAGCGGGCCGGGGATCGTTCA
>NC_051413.1:11434912-11435440 GCF_015228065.2 Penaeus monodon
TATATACATATAATTGTACAAAATTGTCATATTCACTAAATATTAATGAGGGAAGGCAGATAATGGATGCTATTACCAAATATAAGGTTTTAGTAATAATTTTACAACTACCGAAATTAAACAATGGATTGAAGTTCCATTGGATGGCGGAATTCTATTGTTCACATGATCTTACTGCCTTTTGGGAATTATTTCCATCCAGTGATATCCATTGCCACGCTGGGCTAATTAGCTTATTCTTTTCTATTTATTTTTCTAATAATCAGGGAGCTCTAAAAGGGGGGGAGGGTGTGCAAATATTGTTATTCTTTCCTCTGACGTGAAACTTTCTTTAATGCACTTGGAGAGGTACGTAGAGACAGACACAAACACACAAACATATTCGCCTGCTATTTAATGATTGTTTCTCCAAAAGATTCGCACATGCAGGTATTAATCGACTTCAAGTGACGATAGCATATGTGTTTGCGTTATATACCACAGGAGATCCATACACATACGTGAGGTTGCAGAGATGACTGTGTTATT
>NC_051413.1:11435473-11436751 GCF_015228065.2 Penaeus monodon
ACGTCATAGATAGATTGGCATGGGCCCCAATGTTTGTGGGCCCCCATTTAACTGCCCAGCAGCCCTTACGCTATGACGGTCCTATAGTCAAATGTTCAAGTGTCAAAACATTTTCCTTTGTTCGTGAATTCTCAAGCCATTGATGTGTTTCTTTAATTGAATTATTGTATATTATCATTATACTGTAATTGTCCATTTATTATTCAAAGTGTAGCCTAAAATTTATTATTACTATGTGTCAACTGGCATCCCAGAACATAAAGAAACTTATAGATTGAAGCTGCCCGTTAACTCCGTTGGTTAGAGCGCCGTGCTAGTAACGCGGATGTCGAGAGTTCAGTCCCCGTATTAGTCAGTTCTTTTGAACTGTGGAGCGGTCACTTTCATTAAAAAAAAATAAAAAGGAAACTAATTTCATTTAGCTTGTAATTTCAGGTTTCCGTCTTACCTGGTAATCTTACTATTCTTTCCTAACTTTAATTTTCAATTCGTGACTTTACGATTTTTATGGTGTGTGAAAAACATAATTATATGCACTACTACACACAATATTAAATTGCAATATTAAAAGAAAGAAAAATAAAAATATCACCCAACAGCTTCGAGAGCGTATACAATTGGTGAGATTTATTTTTCTAGTTATTAGGAGTTCATAGTGGAGGTATTCCAATGCTAATCTGCCATGATTCCATTCAAATTATTACCGTGTGCGTAAACACAGGGAAAGACAGGGAATTTTTACATGTAAGACGAGAGAGAGAGAAGGGCAGCCTTTCGGGTGCAAACGAACGACTTAATGACGGAGAATTAAATTTTATTGTTTTGTCTAATAAAGACTACACCTATCAAATTTGTTAACATGTTATTTGCTTATTGACCTTTTCAATCGCATGGATACCGTTCAATGTCCGCAACTTGTTACACCCCGCTGATACGGATTACATTTGACGTCCGTAGCATAATTCCTTTATAAAGCCTCGAATATACAAAGGGTTTAACATGGCTGTGCATGGACAAAGCCCTTGCTGTAGAGAACTTTTTTTTTCCATCCATACTTTTGAAAATATATTAGAAAACTCACATAAAAAGGCGGTACAATTATTGCTTAGTTTCTTAGGATTAGGCTACTACACACGGGCTATATCGGGGCTGTCAATCAACCCCGATAATATCAGACGGCGTTTCCTTTCTTAGGTAACCGCTACACCAGGCGCGATCTTACCTATCTTACAAGCGTTTTGGAAAATGAGTGTGTGTGTATGTGTCTTTACATATACT
>NC_051413.1:11437030-11437210 GCF_015228065.2 Penaeus monodon
TGTATCTGTGCCATGTGCTATATATGAGTATAAAATTGAATTACAAGTTTGATATGACTACAGACGCTTTCAGATGATTATCAGGTAATAACTGCTTCTGTTTGTTAGGAAGATTATTGGTGTCAAAACTAAAAAAAAACGAGGCTGCCAGGTATACGACTAACTTGAAATACAAATGTA
>NC_051413.1:11437265-11437548 GCF_015228065.2 Penaeus monodon
ATGAATGTTTAAAACAGTCAAAAATACAAAAATAGTGTATCACACAGGGTATGCATATGATTGCAGAACATATCAATGAAAGGATTAAATCTTTTATGATTAGGTTTATTTGGGAGAAGCTGAAGACATAGAGAAAAAATGCGCATAGTTAAAAACAACACCATTCCTATTTTTTTTCACCCTTTAGGTGTGTCGCTATGCAGGTCAAGAACTGGATATTTTTCTTTTCTTTTCTTCTAAATATGCTTTTTTTCTCGCAGTTCAGTTCTAGAACTACAACACG
>NC_051413.1:11437695-11438184 GCF_015228065.2 Penaeus monodon
CACACACATACACATATATGCCTTAGTAATATATAGAAAAATAATGTTTGAGAGGAATAACGAATTTAAAATGTTCTACAGTGCAAAAGTTATTGAGTTTATAGCGCTAAAACGGTAAAAGACTCAATATTTCGACTTTATGAAGGTGTCAACTCCATTGGTGAAAATACTGCTTCCATCCCTTGGCCCGTAAGGGGATCGAACCCTCGACATCCGCGTTATTAGCACGGCGCTCTAACCAACTGAGCTAACGGGCCGACCTTGTTAGCTCTAGCTGGAATAGTAATGTTGGTCAGAAACTGACTGATGTCTCTTGACAAGCTTGTTTGGGCTCTGCAGTTGTTTGTAAATCTACGGAATCCCGGTGCCCCCTTTCACTATATGACGCCAACATGTGAAGCTTTTCATCTATGGTTCCGAGGCATGGATGTTGACGCACTTCTCATGTCTACAAGTAGCCTGTTGGACAGAGTCTTCGCCGTACTCCTC
>NC_051413.1:11438234-11438319 GCF_015228065.2 Penaeus monodon
GCTACAGGAGCTATAGCTTTATGAGAAAAATCCATCAATTTGTGTATTATATCATTATACAAATCCTGTTTTATTGGGAAACTAT
>NC_051413.1:11438414-11438859 GCF_015228065.2 Penaeus monodon
AAGTAGATAGATAAAGATAAAGATCCATCTTAATGTATTAAATCCAAAACTAATATGACATGGACTAGAAAAAAGGGGGGAGAAGGGGGATAACATTATTATAATGTACATTTGACGTCCGTAGCATAATTCCTTTATAAAGCCTCGAATATACAAAGGGTTTAACATGGCTGTGCATGGACAAAGCCCTTGCTGTAGAGAACTTTTTTTTTCCATCCATACTTTTGAAAATATATTAGAAAACTCACATAAAAAGGCGGTACAATTATTGCTTAGTTTCTTAGGATTAGGCTACTACACACGGGCTATATCGGGGCTGTCAATCAACCCCGATAATATCAGACGGCGTTTCCTTTCTTAGGTAACCGCTACACCAGGCGCGATCTTACCTATCTTACAAGCGTTTTGGAAAATGAGTGTGTGTGTATGTGTCTTTACATATACT
>NC_051413.1:11439189-11439371 GCF_015228065.2 Penaeus monodon
TGTATCTGTGCCATGTGCTATATATGAGTATAAAATTGAATTACAAGTTTGATATGACTACAGACGCTTTCAGATGATTATCAGGTAATAACTGCTTCTGTTTGTTAGGAAGATTATTGGTGTCAAAACTAAAAAAAAACGAGGCTGCCAGGTATACGACTAACTTGAAATACAAATGTATT
>NC_051413.1:11439426-11439709 GCF_015228065.2 Penaeus monodon
ATGAATGTTTAAAACAGTCAAAAATACAAAAATAGTGTATCACACAGGGTATGCATATGATTGCAGAACATATCAATGAAAGGATTAAATCTTTTATGATTAGGTTTATTTGGGAGAAGCTGAAGACATAGAGAAAAAATGCGCATAGTTAAAAACAACACCATTCCTATTTTTTTTCACCCTTTAGGTGTGTCGCTATGCAGGTCAAGAACTGGATATTTTTCTTTTCTTTTCTTCTAAATATGCTTTTTTTCTCGCAGTTCAGTTCTATAACTACAACACG
>NC_051413.1:11439839-11440329 GCF_015228065.2 Penaeus monodon
CACACACAGACACATATATGCCTTAGTAATATATAGAAAAATAATGTTTGAGAGGAATAACGAATTTAAAATGTTTCTACAGTGCAAAAGTTATTAAGTTTATAGCGCTAAAACGGTAAAAGACTCAATATTTCGACTTTATGAAGGTGTCAACTCCATTGGTGAAAATACTGCTTCCATCCCTTGGCCCGTAAGGGGATCGAACCCTCGACATCCGCGTTATTAGCACGGCGCTCTAACCAACTGAGCTAACGGGCCGACCTTGTTAGCTCTAGCTGGAATAGTAATGTTGGTCAGAAACTGACTGATGTCTCTTGACAAGCTTGTTTGGGCTCTGCAGTTGTTTGTAAATCTACGGAATCCCGGTGCCCCCTTTCACTATATGACGCCAACATGTGAAGCTTTTCATCTATGGTTCCGAGGCATGGATGTTGACGCACTTCTCATGTCTACAAGTAGCCTGTTGGACAGAGTCTTCGCCGTACTCCTC
>NC_051413.1:11440379-11440464 GCF_015228065.2 Penaeus monodon
GCTACAGGAGCTATAGCTTTATGAGAAAAATCCATCAATTTGTGTATTATATCATTATACAAATCCTGTTTTATTGGGAAACTAT
>NC_051413.1:11440559-11441093 GCF_015228065.2 Penaeus monodon
AAGTAGATAGATAAAGATAAAGATCCATCTTAATGTATTAAATCCAAAACTAATATGACATGGACTAGAAAAAAGGGGGGAGAAGGGGGATAACATTATTATAATGTACTTCAAATATTCGATAAAATTTTTATATTCAGTAAGTGTTTCATCTTTCTCGATTTATCCGAGTTTTACAAGAAATCCGTTTCCTCTGCCAAACTCCATTTATACATTATAATACTCACTTCGGGCTATTTTCCCTTCTTTGTTTGTCTTTATGATTAGGAGAAAGTTGCAAGAGATCTTAGATAAGTAATTTATGAAGGTTATGAGAATAATTTTACTAGTGGTAATATGTTACAATAGCTTATTGATCAATACTGAACATTATATTTAGCGTTTCCTTTTATGTTGTTTGTCACTATTGAAGGGTTTCACACCTCAAGTTTCATGTATAAGTGGATAAAGGTTGAACATTTTCTTTTGAATCCGAGCTTATGATTATTGTGGTAGATTTAAACCTTTTAATTCTGCAACATTTTTACAGTGTCC
>NC_051413.1:11441116-11441217 GCF_015228065.2 Penaeus monodon
AAAGGACCTTCATGAATTTAAGCCAATCTCCCAATATATTCCTTTTAGCAGGGGGGCATCAATGGTAAGAGACAGATGCATGTATAACCCCGTCTCTTCTG
>NC_051413.1:11441568-11442005 GCF_015228065.2 Penaeus monodon
GTCTGAAAGGAATAATAAGATCCTATGCACTGGGTCATAAGAGATACCGAAGATAGTAGTCGTGGTTCTCAGCTGGACGGGGTTGATATCAAAGAACAATATAAAACAAAACAATAAAACTAAGATTCTCAGTTACAATGTCTGTTCAGAAAGGTTCAGTTTTCCAGATAATGTGTTGAGAGTTATTTTACATACGGAAATGCCAAGAAATATACTATAGATTTCCGAAAATGAGATTCACATTAAATTCACTTCTACTTCAGTCCATATTGCAAATAACTCGACATTTCCTGCCCCATTGGTCAAAATATTACTGGCCCGTAAGGGGATCGAACCCTCGACATCCGCGTTATTAGCACGGCGCTCTAACCAACTGAGCTAACGGGCCGATGTGAAATATCTTTCTTGTTAGAGTATGATATCACCTGTGTTCCAAT
>NC_051413.1:11442171-11442588 GCF_015228065.2 Penaeus monodon
GGCAGGAATTCGATATTTATCTTGTACTATAATACTCACTTTGTATTATTTGGATCTCGCTTTTTTTTCTCACAGATGAAAAAAAAACTGACTAATTGTTCTCGGTCACTTAGTTGCATATGTTTATTCTAGGATGTATATTCCTATAAACCTTTCCAATTACCAAATGAATGTTATTGTTTGTTTGGAGAGAAATGGGCAAAAATAAGCAAGGACGCTTCTAGGACATTTTAAATGAAGGAGTGGGTTCGAATCCTTTTGAAAAAGGTATTTACATTGATAATATTCAATAGTTTAATCATAAATCAACCTGACTAAATCACTATCACTGAGTATTTATTGGTATTGTTTGTAATAGTTTATTATCATAATCTAAGTTTATTGATGATATTAAGGAAGCTAAAGCAGATTCTGATT
>NC_051413.1:11443140-11443540 GCF_015228065.2 Penaeus monodon
AAATCGTGTTTCAAATCTAAAAAAGTTCATTAGAACCAATAAAAAAAAAACATTTTGTAAATATCTGAAAAAAGGAGGACTTCCTTGTTGACTTGGCCCGTAAGAGGATTGAAACCTCGACATCCACATTATTAGCACGGCGCTCTAACACAACTGAGCTAAAGGGCCGACCTTGTAAATTCTAGCTGGAATAGCATTGTTGGTCAAAAACTGACGGATGTCTCTTGACAAGCTTGGTCGGGCTCAGCAGTTGTTTGTAAATCTACAGAATCCCGACGCCCCATTTCACTATATAGTACCAACATGTGAAGCTTTTCAACTATGGTTCCGAGGCATGGATGTTGACGCACTTGTAATGCCTACCAGTAGCCTGTTGGAAAGACTCTTCGTCGTATTCCTC
>NC_051413.1:11443579-11443664 GCF_015228065.2 Penaeus monodon
GACAAGATGCAGGAACTATAGTTTTACGAGAAAAGTTATCCATCAATTTGTGAATTATGTCATAATACAAATCCTGTTTTTTTTA
>NC_051413.1:11443883-11444371 GCF_015228065.2 Penaeus monodon
TTATGATGTACTTCAAATATTGGATAAAAATTTTCTATTCAGTAAGTGTTTCTTCTTTCTCGATTTATCCAAGTTTTACAAGAAATCCCTCTTCTCAGCAAGACTTCCTTCATATATCAAAATACTCACTTCGGGCTATTTTCCCTTCTTTTTTTGTCTTTATGATTAGGAGAAAGAAGTTGCAAGAGATCTTAGATAAGTAATTTATGAAGGAAATGAGGATAATTTTACAAGTAGTAATATATTACAATAGCTTAGTGATCAATACCAAACATTATATTTAGCATTTCCATTTATGTTATTTGTCACTATTGAAGGGTTTCACACATAATGTTTCATGTATAAGTGGATAAGGGTTGAACATTTTCTTTTGAATCTGAGCTTATGATTATTGTGGTATATTTAAACCTTTTAATTCTGCAACATTTTTACATTGTCCTTTTTTTTTCTTTCTTTTTTAAAGAACCTTCATGAATTTAACCCAATCT
>NC_051413.1:11445008-11445212 GCF_015228065.2 Penaeus monodon
GGTCACAAGAGATACCGAAGATAGTAGTCGTGGTTCTCAGCTGGACGGGCTTGATATCATAGAACAATATAAAACAAAACAATAAAACTAAGATTCTCAGTTACAATGTCTGTTCAGAAAGGTTCAGTTTTCCAGATAATGTGTTGAGAGTTATTTTACATACGGAAATGCCAAGAACTATACTAAAGATTTCCGAAAATGATA
>NC_051413.1:11445243-11445440 GCF_015228065.2 Penaeus monodon
TATTGCAAATAACTCGACATTTCCTGCCCCATTGGTCAAAATATTACTGGCCCGTAAGGGGATCGAACCCTCGACATCCGCGTTATTAGCACGGCGCTCTAACCAACTGAGCTAACGGGCCGATGTGAAATTTCCTTCTTGTTAGAGTATGATATCAACTGTGTTCCAATTCTCTCTCTCGACCTTCCTCTGTCCTG
>NC_051413.1:11445578-11446029 GCF_015228065.2 Penaeus monodon
GCCGTTGTCTCTTTCTTTCTGGCAGGTATTCGATATCTATCTTGTACTATAATGCTCGCTTTTACAGAAAACTTTTTCTTTTCTTTTGACAGTAAAAAACAAACAAACTTAGTCTGATTGTTTTCGGTCACTTCGTTACATGTGTTTATTCTAGGATGTATATTCTTATAAACGTTTCCAATTACCAAATGAATGTAATTGTTTGTTTGGAGAGAAATAGGCCAAAATTAAGGAAAGACGCTTCCAGGATATTTTAAATGAAGGAGTGGGTTCGAATCTTTCTGAAAAAGGTATTTACACTGATTATATAAAATAGTTTAAACATAAATTAACCTGACTAAATCACTATCACTGAGTATTTGTTTGTATTATTTGTAACAATTTATTATCATATTCCAAGTTTATTGATGATATTAAGGAAGCTAAAGCGAATTCTGATTAGACAAGGTTT
>NC_051413.1:11446554-11447048 GCF_015228065.2 Penaeus monodon
ATAAGATCCCATGCACTGCATCACAAGAGATACCGAAGATGGTAGTCGTGGTTTTCAGGTGGACGGGGTTGATGTCATAGAACTGATCTTCATGGAGCCCCTGAATATTAATTATGAAGATCTAAACACTCGATAAGGAGGCAATAATCTTTGTGAAAACAAAAAACGAATTTAGAACAAAACAATGAAACTAAGATTCTCAATTACAATATCTGTTCAGAAAGGTTCAGTTTTCCAAAGACTGTGTTTGGAGATATTTTGCCTACGGAAATACAAAGAAATATAGAGTTTACTTTAGATTTCCGAAAATGAAATTCACATTAACCTCGTTTTTAATTCACTCCATATTGCAAATAACTCGACATTTTCTGCCACATTAGTCAAAATCTTGCTGGCCCGTAAGGGGATCGAACCCTCGACATCCGCGTTATTAGCACGGCGCTCTAACCAACTGAGCTAACGGGCCGATGTGAAATATCCTTCTTGTTAGAGTA
>NC_051413.1:11450534-11450723 GCF_015228065.2 Penaeus monodon
AACACACAAAAAAACTCAATATTCTGAAAATATCTGGAACGAATGGAGTATATCCTTATTTGCTTGGCCCGTAAGGGGATCGAACCCTCGACATCCGCGTTATTAGCACGGCGCTCTAACCAACTGAGCTAACGGGCCGTTGTGAAATATCCTTCTTGTTTGAGTATTATATCAACTGTGTCCTAATTT
>NC_051413.1:11450815-11450921 GCF_015228065.2 Penaeus monodon
CTGTTTCATACCCACAATGTTATCCGAGATGTACTGTGTATACATTTTCCTTCTCTTGTTCACATTGTTCATTCCCATTCCAGTCATTTTTAAACGACAGTTATGA
>NC_051413.1:11450950-11451998 GCF_015228065.2 Penaeus monodon
ATTATTAATTAGGTTTGTCTCCCTAATATCTACGCTCTTGTAAAGTAAACTGGCCGTAGTCGTCACAGAAAAGCATCGAAGCATCGGGGACATTTATCATGAGCTCACAGTATACACAAAAAGAGATAAGAAAATAGACTTGGAAGATTATGGAAGCCCTCGGGGTAGTGTAGGATAGTATATATATTGCACAACTCCGCACTGACTAATTGTGTGTGTTACACAGAAGCCGAATGTTTACAGAGACCTATCGTAGTCATAAGAAAATTATATTATATGAAAGGAATTACGCAATTTCAGGCACAATAACACACGAGGTATAAAATTAGCAAATAAACCACATTTATTGTGATAAGCTGGACACGGTTTGTAATGTAGTGGACTTCGCAGTATAAAGCATTTATATGAATAATTTTTCCACACACGACAATGCTAACACAACTCTACGGAGTTAATACGCCACATTTCACTATGAGGCGCCGAAGAGTAAAGATATTCATTTAAGTCTCTGCATTCACACTCCTGATGGCTGTCAATAGCCAATTGAATGATTGATTATTCACTATCAAGTCTAGAAATCATGAGAGTTATGAATATTTGAGAAGATTATCATAGCATTAGATGAAATAACTTCAGAAAGGAATAAGAAGATCCCATACACTGGTTCACAAGAGATACCGAAGATAGTAGTCGTGGTTGTCAACTGGATGCAGTTGGTATCACATAACTGATCTTTATGGGAGCCTCTGAACATAAATTTTTCAGAAACAAACACTCGATAAGGAAGCAATTACTGTAGAATATGTCTAAATAAATAGTTAAAAACGAATATAAAACAAAACAATGAAAACTAAGATTCACATCGACCTCGTTTCTACTTCACTCCTTATTGCAAATAACTCGACATTTTCTGCCCCATTAGTCAAAATATTATTGGCCCGTAAGGGGATCGAACCCTCGACATCCGCGTTATTAGCACGGCGCTCTAACCAACTGAGCTAACGGGCCGATGTGAATTTTCCTATTTGTTAAAGTATAACATGACTGT
>NC_051413.1:11452061-11452456 GCF_015228065.2 Penaeus monodon
GCCATTTGTCTTTTTCTTTCTGGCTGCAGTTTGATATTCATCTTGTATTATAATACTTACTTTTTATTATTTGGATCTCGATTTTACAGGGAAAGTTTTTTTGACGGCTAAAAAAAAAGAAAAAAAAGTCTGATTGTTCTCGGTCGCTTAGTTGCATGTGTTTGTTCTGGGATGTATATTCCTGCAGACGTTTCCCAAAAACTGCTATTGTTTGTTTGGAGAGAAAATGAGCAAAGACGCTTCCAGGATATTTTAAATGAAGGAGTGGGCTGGAATCCTTCTTAAAAAGGTATTTATATTCATTATGTGAAATGGTTTAAATATGATTTAACCTGACTAAATCGCTATCACTGAGTGATTCATATGTATTCTTTGTAATATCTTATTATCATAGT